>NC_056741.1:142701372-142986372 GCF_019279795.1 Protopterus annectens | reverse complement strand
AAAAGTTAAGTTTTTAGGTAAAATGTTTTATTGACAATCACCAACCACACTAGCCCTAATTCCTATCAACACTTTTTGACAGAAAAGTAACACTTTTCCTTAAAAAATAATAAATTATAAGGGAATCCCCACAGGGATCCAGGACCATCTCTTTACTTAAAAAGGTGTCTGACAAACAGGTATTGGAGCCTTTAAGACTCTATTTTATCTCCTGACATAATAATGATCAGATGTAAATTTTTTAATAACCACCAAACACACTGGCCCCAATCTCTAACAACACTTTTTGACACAGAATAACTCTTTTCCTCACAAAATATGACAAATAACAAGAGACCCCATACAGAAACTAATAGCCACATGTCTCATAAACAAATCAGGTATTTGAAAGACAGTTCCCACAGGGAACCATGAACAAAAAAATCTCAGATCTGATTACCAGTGCCATGACATAGTGGGGTAAAAGCCTAACTACAGCCCAGGTAACCAGGCTTGATTAATGGCACAGGTATCTGAGACACTGGCAAAGAGGGAAGGGAGTGCTTATCTAGGGAGGGATGAATGTAGGGGAGGGGAGAGGACAAGAAGGTAGGTCATGATACAAAAATAACCCCCCCTGTGGAAGCAGTTACCAATAAGACCCCCCAGGGATGCCATCCATGTTGTCCCCAGCTTGGAATCAGTGATAGTGCTGGGAATGGAAGGAAGAATTGGTAAATTCAGTGATGGATGGAGCACTGGGAGTAGATAATGGAAAATGTGAAGCAAGGGAGAGGGACAAAAAAGTCAGATTTGGTAACATTTTTAGTGACAGTCACTGAGTATATCAGTTGTAGCCCTTAGCAAATATTTATGACAGAAACAGACATATTTTCTTCACAGAAACGATGAAGAGGAATTCTGCCCAGTGCTGGTGAAATGTCAGCTGAATGTTGATCACTTTCAGTTTGTGTGGAAGAGTGGACTTTGATGTAAAGAAACTTCTGAAGTTTTGGCATCCAGGCCACTGATTTGATATAGATAGGTAGTTTGTTCCAGAGTATGGGAAGTCTCTGAGACAGGAATCTATCCCTCCGGCATGTTCTGTTTATTGTGGTGACAAGGTTTAGGTCCCTAAAGCATGTAGCTCGGAAGGATTGGGATTTCTTTACATGGAGCATGTCCAACAGCTCTGGGTTTGACATAGCTTTGTATGTTAGGCAGAGATCGCCTCTGAGTAGGTGATATGCAACAGAGTAAAGTTAGAGTTTTTAGAGGTGGTCTGCATAGGGCATCTGCTTGAGGCCGGTAATCCTCTTTGTGAGGTATTTCTGTGGCCTTTCCAGCTGTTGTAGATGTCTTGTGAGGTACATACCAAAAGAGGCGTTGTACTCTATAATGGGTCTAATGAGTGATGAGTAGAGGGGAACAATGACCTTTTGTGATGAGGTGTGCCATGTAGAAGGATTTTCTGACTACTGTGGTGATGTGATTATCAAAGGAGAGACTACTGTCCACCTGTGTCCCAAGGTCTCTTATCACACTTTCAGTGTTAAGTAGACTACCGCCTATGTGGTAGTTCATGGGTACAGAGTTTTTACCAAAAGGGATGACAGTGCACTTTCTGGCATTGAGCTTGAGGACATGGCTTTCACACCATTGCTCTATCTCAGTGAGGCCCTTTTGTAGGATGTCCACATCATCAGGAGATTTGATTATGGCTCCTAGTTTGCAGTCATCTGTGAACTTTGTTAGCCAAAGACCTTCTGTGTTAGCCTGTACTTCAGAGAAGTAGATACCAAACAGGAGAGGACCTAGGACTGAACCCTGTGGTACTCCACTTGTCACTGGTCTGAAGTTGGATTTAGAGTCTGCTACTTTCGCAGTGTGGGTTCAGTCAGTGAGCCAGTTGGCAACCCATCTTGTGACATAGGGATTTATACCTAGTTTAGTGATGAACATGTCTACTATACTCATTGTAAGGATCACTGCTGCAGCATTAGTCCTTGCACACTGGAATTGTAGTAAAACTGTAAGCTACTCAAGGAGTCAAGGAATAGCATGATCCTGGAATAGTGTGGTAATTAAAACATACTTTTGAAAACAGTGGTAGTAAAGGTTGCCCTTCATTTAGAACATATGGCTAGTCTTCACTGTGAAGGCTGCCAGCCTAACCAGATATAATTTTATAGATAATTCTGTCATTTGTAAATATTAATGTAAGCCACAGGCTTGTTGTCTTAAATGGTAAAAATAGTGTTACATGTGGAACTGGAAAAAAATGTAACAACAGTGTAATCTACTGACCAAGTAATGCATGTTGTGACACCTTGATCTAAACGTGGCTCTAGTCTGTTTAAGTGAAGGAATTCTTGCTATTGTTTTAAGGCCAGAGTTAATGGCCAGAATTTGCATGCATAAATGTCCTTTATTGCTCTAGTTTCTGCCCAGAGGTGAAGAATGTAAATGTAGTTTATGTTAGCCTGGGAACCCAGGGAAGTGTGAAGAATGATGTAATGTGAACCAGGACTGTGATTTTAAAAACAGAGAGAATCAGAGAGCATTAACCATTTTTGTCTTGATCATCCAACTCAGCACTGCCTTTGCTCTGTATGTAAGTTTATATTAGATTTGTGTTTTCTCTTAGTAATAGCTAGAAACTAGAAAGATTAGACTAAGTGTTTTTCTGTGATGTCAGAACTGTACTATTGAATTACTTTAAGTATTTCTCTGTGATCTCTGAACTCTTGACTAGCACTGTGTAGTAAAAGGTATTTTCTTGTGTTTTTAATTATTTATTAAATATTTTAAACCCTTTTAACTGTGGCTGTTTTGTGCAGAGATAATTTAAGCTCTAGAGTACATTGCATGTATATAGTGATCCTGTACCAAGTCACTTTAATAAGCCTTGACTGTTTAGTCACACTTGCCAATTGGATAAAAGTATTGCACAGTAATAACTGGACACCCTTTTAAGGGCCTTTGAGTAGCTGATAAATATTAGTAGGTGGTGGCAGCTGATACTACCATATAGTATGGGAAAAAGGGGCACAGCTGAAGAACCTGTGCCAGCCTTCCCCAGGAGTGACTGTGTGGTTGTACAAACTCTTCTCAAAGTGTGTTTGTGTGTACTTGCCGCCAGGACTGGTGAAGTGGTTACTTCAGGGAGGGGCTACCAGGTAGCAGTGAGACTGAAGGTGAGCCACAGCTTCTTGTGGGTACTGATGTTCCCTGGGACAGACTAACTTAAAGGAAGAGGTGAGTAGTGATACCCGGGCTGACAGTGAGCCACCATTGCCAGAGGATGCCAGACTTCCTGTGGAAGGGGAGCTGGGAAGGGTTACAAGGAGAGAGTTCAGACAGGCTCATCTCTCAAACCCTACATTGCAAGGCCTGAGGCAGGTAGCTAGGGAGGCACCTGATTCTCAACAAAAGGGGGAATCTGTATACTGGGACAAAGGGTTACTATACAGAGAGTGAACCCCTGAGGGAGGGCTAGAAGGTGAGAAAGTACAGCAGTTGGTAGTGCCTAGAGCCTACTGTCTCACGCTTCTAGCCATAGCCCATGATATTCCCTTTGCAGGTCATATGGGCATCAAACATACAAAGAGGTGTACTATGCAGTACTTCTATTGGCCTGGAAATTCCAGAGATGTAACAGGGTACTGCAGGACCTGTGAGCAGTGCCAAAAGGTAGGCAAAGCAGGAGACAAGGTGAGAGCTCCTTTGATGCCTTTGCCTGTGATTAAGGAACCATTTCAGAGGGTAGCTGTGGATATTGTTGGTCCTCTGAGTACCCCAAGTTTCACATGGAAAATGTATATCCTAGTGGTAGTGGATTATGCTACACGATACCCTGAGGCAGTGGCTTTGTCCTCCATTGAGGCAGAGAAGGTGGCAAATGCTTTGTTACAGATTTTCAGCAGGGTAGGTTTCCCAAATGAAATACTGACTGACAGAGGTGCCAATTTCATGTCAGACCTGCTGGATTGTCTGTGGAAGTCCTGTGGAGTGAAGCACATGAAGACCACCCCTACCATCCTCAGACTAATGGTCTTGTTGAGAGGTTAAACTTTACAATTAAGTCCATGCTATGGGCATTTGCAGATCAGTTTAAGAGGGAGTGGGACAAATATTTGCCTCATCTGTTGTTTGCTTACACAAAGGCTCCACAGGAATCCACAGGTTTTTCACCCTTTGAGTTGCTGTGTGAGCATAGGGTGAGGGGACCTCTAGATTTAATTCGAGATGAGTGGGAAGGTGAATGCGAGTTTCAGAAAGACTCTGTTGTAGCATACATCCTAAACATCAGGACAAGGCTCTGGGAACTAATGGGCTTGGCCCAGGAGAACCTGGCAGAACCCCAGCAACAGAAAAAGGTGTGGTATGACAGGAATGTTCGAGCTAGAGAGTATGCTGTGGGGCAGAAGGTAATGGTTCTCATTCCTTTCAGTCACAACAAGCTGCGAGCAGCTTGGGAGGGATCCTACAAGGTGGTAAGAAAGGTAAGTGATGTTAACTACATGGGTGGAACTGCTAGGCAGAAGGCAGGGGAACAAACTGTACCATATTAACATGATGAAATCTTACTATGATAGGGAGGCCCTTGTGCTAAGCATTTGCAGTGGATTGCAGGAGGAGTCTGAGGGAACTCTGGGGACTGATCTTCTCAGTGAGTTTCGGGCTGACACCTCAGTGGAAGGGGAAGCAATGTTCCGACAGCTATCTCCTACCCAAGTTCGAGAAATCCGAGCAGTGTTGCAGGAATTTGGGGACATGTTCACTGGAAAACCAGGGTGCACCCACCTGGGGCAGCATCAGGTGGATACAGGACCCCAAAGGTCTATTAGGCAGGCCTCTTATAGAGTGCCTGAGAGAGTTAAACAGACTCTGAGGGAGGAGGTACAGGAGATGTTGGAACTAAGGATGATTCAAGAATCCAACAGTCCCTGGGCTTCCACAGTGGTGCTGGTGCCAAAGAAGGATGGCAGCACCAGGTTCTGTGTGGACTACAGGAATTTAAATAGTCACACAGAGTCAGATGTTTACCCCATGCCTAGGACAGATGAGGCCCTAGAGCAGCTGGGTGGGGCTAAGTATCTTACAACCATTGATCTTACCAAGGGTTACTGGCAGGTGCCCTTGACTCTCAGTGCTAGAGAGAAGTCAGCCTTTCTGACTCCTTTTGGCTTGTAAGTTCACAAAGATGCCCTTTGGGATGAAGAATGCCCCAGGCTGGTAGATCATATCCTAGCAGGAACAGGAGGGTTTGCCCTTGCTTACCTAGATGATATTGCCATCTACAGCCATTCTTGGCCAGAGCACCTTCAGCATGTCAGGGAGGTGCTGGGCAGACTACAGAGGGTAGGGTTGACCATTAAGCCGAGCAGATGTCATGTAGGTATGGCAGAGGTCTCCTACCTAGGACATAGAGTGGGGAGTGGTAAGATAAGGCCAGAACCTGCCAAAGTGGAAGCCATTCAGGCATGGCCTGCACCAGTTACTAAAAAGCAGGTGAGGGCATGTTTAGGGACAGCAGGGTACTACAGAAAGTTCATCCCCAGTTATAGTACCATAGCTGTTTCCCTCATACAAGGAAGAACAGGCCGGATAAGGTAATGTGGACCCCAGCATGTGAACAGACATTCCAGAACCTTAAAGAAGCTTTGAGAGGACCCCCTGTGTTAGCCAGTCCAGATTACAGCAAATAATTTGTTGTGTAGGTGGATGCTTTGAACATTGGAGTGGGGGCTGTACTTAGTAAGATTTCTTCAGAGGGAGAAGAGCACCTAGTGTTTTATCTCAGTTGTAGGCTCCAACCCAGGGAGGAATGCTATGCAGCTGTAGAAAAGGAATGTCTAGCCATTGTGTGGTCACTGCAGAAAAGTCAGCCTTATCTGTATGTAAGGAAATTCACTATTATGAGAGATCACAACCCCCTAACAGGGTTAAACAGAGCCAGCCAGCAAAATGCCAAGTTGCTAAGATGGAGCCTCGGGTTGCAAGCATATAATATGTCAGTGCAACACTGCAGTGGGATTAGCAATGCCAATGCAGATGGGCTCTCAAGACAGAGAACGGGGTAAGGTATACTCAGATAGACCTAACTCCCTCAAGCAGTGTTTCTCAAGGGTCACTTGATAAACTAGCTTGAGTTCTCTGGGGGGAGAAATGTGAAGGCTGCCAGCCTAGCCAGATAGAATTTCATAGATAATTCTGTCATTTGTAAATATTAATGTAAGCCATAGGTTTGTTGTCTTAAATGGTAAAAAATAATGTTACATGTAGAACTGGAAAAAAATGTAACAACAGTACACTCTACTAACCAAGTAATGTATGTTGTGACCCTTTAATCTAAACACGGCTCCAGCCTGTCGAAGTAAAGGAATTCTTGCTATTGTTGTAAGGCCAGAGTTAATGGCCAGAATTTGCATGCATAAATGTCCTTTATTGCTCTGGTTTCTGCCCAGAGGTGAAGAATGTAAATGTAGCTTTTGTCATCCTGGGAACCCAGGGAAGTGTGAAGAATAATGTAATGGGAACCCAGGGCAGTGTGAAGAATGATGTAATGTGAACCAGGAATGTGATTTTAAAAACAGAGAGAATCAGAGAGCATTAAGTATTTTTGTCTTGACCATCCAACTCAGCACTGCCTTTGCTCTATATGTAAGTTTATCTTAGATTTGTGTTTTCTCTTAGTAATGGCTAGAAACTAGAAAGGTTAGACTAAGTGTTTTTCTGTGATGTCAGAACTGTACTACTGAATTATTTTAAGTATTTCTCTGTGATCTCTGAACTCTTGACTAGCACTGTGTAGTAAAAAGTATTGTCTTGTGTTTTTATTTTTTATTATTAAATATTTTTAAACCCTTTTAACTGTGGGTGTTTTGTGTAGAGAAAATTCAAGCTCTAGAGTACATTGCATGTATATAGTGATCCTGTACCAAGTCACTCTAATAAGCCTTGACTGTTTAGTCATACTTACCAATTGGATAATAATATTGCACAGTAATAATTGGACACCCTTTTAAGGGCCTTTGAGTAGCTGATAAATTTTAGTGGGTGGTGGCAGCTGATACTACCATATAGTCTGGGAAAAAGGGGCACAGCTGGATAACCTGTGCCAGCCTTCCCCAGGAGTGCCTGTGTGGTTGTTTAAACTCTTCTCAAAATGTGTGTGTGTGTGTGTGTGTGTGTGTGTGTGTGTGTGTGTGTGTGTGTGTGTGTGTCAGCTACTTGGCAGGGACACAAAGCACTGGTTGGACAGAGAGGGTGCTGGAGGTTTTAACTTGCCCACTAGGATGAGATCTGGACCCTATAGCTGTGCCTGTGGGGAGTCTTATTGGGGATCTGGAGAACAAGGGAGCGACCAGTCCCAGACTGATTATGATCTCTGTGTGTTCTTAAGGGAAATTGCACTTTACTGTGTGTATTTGTTATCCTTTCCTCTTATATGAGATGCCCTGCACTGGTGTTAGTGGTGAGGATTGAGGCTCCTTGATTGCTGGGCCAGGGAACGGCTTCACATTCACTGCTTAAAGAAAATGTAAACAGTGGTCTGGGATGTCACATTACTGATAATCTGAGCCAACACATTTCTGATGAAAGCATAAGTAGTAACAGCTTTCCTGGTGGAATGTGCTCTTACTTGACCTTCTAATACTTCACCATGGTGGTGCAGTAAGATGGCCACTTATATAAAGTTTGCTTGGACACACTTCTATCTTACTTTCAATACATGAAGGAGACAGATGGTTAATCAGTTTGTCTAAAATACAGAGTTCTGTTAAAATTATATATCAGTTATCTGTGCAATTATGCCAGGTATGATTATTTCCTCTTTGCTTTGGACTTTTGAAGAGAAAACAATTATTTGTAAAATTTGATTTGACATCAGTTCTGAGACTACTTTTGTTATGAATGAAGGGCTGTTTTGAATGGCTACCCTGTCTTTGTGCAAGGTTGTGTAAGGCTCGCTTGCACTCCAAGGACTGAGCTCAGAGTTTCTCCTTCTGACAGAGATGATTGCTATTAGAAAAAAACTCTACAGCTTTTCCAGGAAAGGAGTAATGGTTGTGTCTGAATTACTACAAACCTCACCAGAATACAATTGTGAAAAACCTGTTTCAGACTGCATTTGGGGGTTCACTATCCATTAAAAACCCAATAATTTAACATTTCATAAAGATAAAGAAAGCACTTGAATTTAAGACATAAACGTAAACAATCTATATTCTTCTGGGATATGTTGCAGTTAAATAACCTACAACATTTCTGAAGATATTTATTTGATTTAACTCTTAAGGGGAGGAAGAGGAGAATCCTATTTATGTCTGACTCCTTATACATTTCCTGACTGCTGCAGTAACCTAGCAATAGTTTTATGTTTTCCCAAAGTAGGAACAAGGAATTTTAAGTACATTTATGATAGTTAGAGAGATCTGCATTGCATGATGCAAACTTAAGTTTAAGCCCCATTACATTTTTAGTGCAAAGAATGACCCAAACATTCTATGACCATTCACTGTCTGTGTAAGATTATGCAGCAATGATAAATCCTTCTTTCCCCATTCTTTAATCTTTAATCTCTTAGAACCTATTCTCCTATGGAATAAGGATTTTATATAACACCTATAATGTACCTTGGGTATGCAAAATAGTATCCCATGTCTTCAAATGACTTGGGAGTTTGTGGGAACACCAACTGATTACCAGTGGGGTATCACCTTTTGAAGTTTTACATCATTTATCTTTTAACTGCAAGGCAAACAGGTTATGAAGTTTAAATGCCTGAGCATAATGTTTTAAATCTGGAATGCCCAGCCCAAGATCCTTTTGAGTAGAGTATTTAACATATATTGGGATCCTCTTCCCATTGTCCCATACAAAGCTATTTCATCAGCTTCATAACCTTGTTTAGTCATATGTGACTCTTAGGAACAAGTAAAGGTCTAAAATATATAACAATAGAGGTACCAGAAACATCCAATTGCTGCTATGCAGCCTAATTGCTACAAATGCAAACTTTTTTCCCTGATAGGTTATAGGTTCAGTTCAAGCATCTTAGAGTAGCTAGGATGTAGATTAATGCCTAGGTATTTAGGAGTGAGAGATTTCCAGGATGGGAGAAAATGTGCCTTTGCACCAACTGATTATATATCCTCATGTTAAAAGGGATTAATTCTCATTTACTTAACTTGCATCTTAATCCTGAGAGGTCACGAAATAATTTTAGCATCTCAGTTATCAGCAGAATGTTCTTATGAGTGATCTAAGTATGTATCAAACAATCATCTCCAGACATCATAAGTTTGTTTTCTATTCCCATAAAAATCAACCTTTTATACTGAGGGACATGACATTTGAACTCCTAGAACTCCAAATCATTATAAACAAGCTGATTACCATATCATAGCTACCTATAGAACACCAGCTGTGTCCCCTTCTGTGCACAATAGCTATCTTAACTCATTAGTTGAAATTCCCATTAAACCCAAAACCTTTCTACTGGGGGACTTCAGCTATCATTAAAATGGCTGACCTACACTGCCTATAGTCAACATGCCCAGTGCTTCCTTGACATTATAAATGCAAACTTTCTTTCACATATGATTAACCGTCCTACAAGGGTCCCCATATCCTGGATCTAGTTCTCACAAATACGGCCACTTCTTGCCCATCTCCATATGTATCAATATGCCTTGTTAAATTTGACCATAATTTAGTGACCTTTAACTTTAAAACTGGTGGTACTTGCCATGTAAATTGTTCTGTAGTTAGAGACTTCTCAAAAGCAAACCTTCTAAAGTTACTTGATAACTTAAATAAATTCTGCTGTCATCAACCTTTGAAGGATCCTATTGTTAAAGCTCCTACATATGCCTCTAACTTCTATTCCTACTGTAATAGTAGTATTGATAAGGTATTCCCTATCCTCTGGAAATATATTGAGAAATTTAAAAACAACCCCCTTTGATGAAATACCCATATAAATAAATTATATAACAAGAGAAAGAAACTGCTTAATGCTTATAAAAGGTCTCATTCTACCTTTCCTAAAAGCTCACTTAAGCAAACAAACAAAGAGTGTAAGGGGGACCATTAGGAAGCTCAGAGCTGAGTATGAATTTAGAATAGCTACTAAAAACCACAAAAAATGCAAATCTTTCTTTAATTATTTCAGGACATTAAGAAATAACACGCAAATGGTCTTCAGAGCAGGTTCACAATAAACTCACACTCTGTTCCAAAAAAAAAAAAAGCTCATATCCTAGCTGAAATATTTAGTACAGAATTTACTATACCCTCAATTATAGCTATCCCATAGGTTCCACAATCCCAGCCCCCCCCCTTTAGTTACTATAATACAAGTTCTCTCAACCCTTTCAGAAAATAGGAATACTTCATCCAGGGGCCCTGACAACATAACAGGTTGCCTGATTATCAGTACCAAATCTGGCATTTCAGAACCCCTACTTAACATCTTTAATCTAAGCCTCTCCAATGGTTACATTCATGAAGCCTGGAAAACAGCCATTTTAAATGCCATTACACAAGGATGGCCCAACCATGATCCCTGGTAACCACAGATCCATTAGTCTCACTAGCCTCATATGTAAAGCTATGGAGCGTATTATCTCAGACTTCATTAATATGGACATTGAAGCACTCTTAAACCTGGACCCTCAACCATTTGGTTTTATCAAAGGAAAGTCCTACCTCTTTAACTTCATTAATTTCTTTGCAAAAGTAACTTGCATATAGCACATTCAGACCTAGCCAAGACCTTTGGCACTATTCTCCATACAGGCATTATTGATACACTTGTAAATCTGTATGTAAATCCTTATATTGTGCAATGGATAGCTAACTGGTTGTCTGACAGAACCTATGAGATTAGAGTAGTAGGTGCCATTTCTGTAAACAAAAAAGTTACTAATGGTGCTCCACAAGGGCTAGGATATGGAACCTCTCCTATTTGTCATATATTTCTCAGACCTTCAAGCCAGCACTGCTGGCCTATGGTTAACTGACTTTACAGATGACTGTAAATTGGGTGTTATTGTTCAAGCTTCAACTGACTCACAATTGTTCCAGTACAGATTAGACCATGTTAACGACTGGTGCAAGGACAATGCTCTCAAATTAAATGTACAGAAATATAGCACAGTTAATTTTGGTAAACAAAACAGTTTCACTTACCATATAGGAAATACATCCTTCCAATCAGGCAGTGTTGTACGGGATGTAGGTAGTTTGGTTGATAATTTCTTATCATTTGACCATCCTGTCTTCTCTGTAGGTCAGAAAGTCTTATATCTGGCACATCTAATTTTCAAAGGCATCTCCAATACATCTAAAGAAGTCTTATTTCACCTTTATTCATCTTTTCTTAGACCCATTACTGAATATAATGCATCTTTTGACATGTATTTATCTAAACATATCACACAACTTGAGACACTTCAGAAATTCATAACTAAAAAGACCGGTGGCCTCAAAAATATTAATTTTCATGAGAAACTTGCAGTCTTTTCTCTATACTCATTCTCTTACAGACTCCTCCATGGAAATCTATGTCTAGCCTTTCATGCCATGAAAAATGCAACCCAGTTTCACCTTATATTCCTTCACAGAACTAGTGATACAGCAAATACTTGTTCAAAGAAACTAAACCTTCATCAGCAGATAAATTATACACGCAATAGATTCATATCTTTAGATGCATATCCCACAGTATCCCTCATCTCCAAAACAAATTTCCAGTACATATCAAGCAGAGAGACACCATTGCCACCTCCAAGGTAAACCTAGAAAATTGGATAGGCAGCCTCAAATTCTCTCCTGGTCTGTTCTGGCTTGCCCTTCTTCAGGCTGGGAGGGAAATTTGAATAGGCTTGTTGGCTAGGCTTGAAATGGTTTGCTGACTGATCACCTAGTAATTACCTATGGACCTCTGAACCTATTTATTACTAAGTCTATTAAAAGGCTCAATAGCTAGTAAATCAGGTCTGTTAAAAGACTCAATAACTAATAAAACAGGCATATACAGGCTTAATATCTGAGCTTTGGTCGGCTAAGATCTACCTGCAATCAACTGGATGTATACGTGAATTTAAGTACACTTTTATCTACTCTTTTTCATATAGTACTGCATTTAATTTATTCATTTGTGTTTCTCACTGAATATTAACTCAACTGAAGTTGTGGCTGTGTCTCTACAGAGTACTTGTTAGAATTTCTGTGTAGCCATTAATAGCAGTGGGGGGTAGTTTCACCTCACTGATATTTTGTCCTGCCTTATATAAGTTGTACATTTTGGGTTATTTCTGTTTAATATCTGAGCTTTGGCCAGCTAAGATCTACCTGCAATCAACTGGACATATAAATGAATTTAAGTACACTTTTATCTTCTCTTTTTCATATAGTACTGCATTTAGTTTATTTATTTGTATTTCTCACTGAATATTAACTCAACTGAAGTTGTGGCTGTGTCTCTACAGAGTACTTGTTAGAATTTCTGTGTAGCCATTGATAGCAGTGGGGGTAGTTTCACCTCACTGATATTCTGTCCTGCCTTATATAAATGGTACATTTTGGGTTATTTCTGCTTAATATCTGAGCTTTGGCCGGCTAAGATCTACCTGAAATCAACTGGATGTATAAGTGAATTTAAGTACACTTTTATCTGCTCTTTTTCATATAGTACTGCATTTAATTTATTTGTGTTTCTCACTGAATATTAACTCAACAGAAGTTGTGGCTGTGTTTCTACAGAGTACTTGTTAGAATTTCTGTGTAGCCATTGATAGCAGTGGTGGGTAGTTTCACCTCACTGATATTCTGTCCTGCCTTTTAAAAGTGGTACATTTTGGGTTATTTCTGCTTAATATCTGACCTTTAGCCGGCTAAGATCTACATGCAATCAACTGGACATATAAGTGAATTTAAGTACACTTTTATCTGCTCTTTTTCATATAGTACTGCATTTAATTTATTTATTTTTGTTTCTCACTGAATATTAACTCAACTGAAGTTGTGGCTGTGTCTCTACAGAGTACTTATTAGAATTGCTGTGTAGCCATTGATAGCAGTGGGGGTAGTTTCACCTCAGTGATATTCTGTTCTGCCTTTTAAAAGTGGTACATTTTGGGTTATTTCTGCTTAATATCTGAGCTTTGGCCAGCTAAGATCTATCTGAAATCAACTGGATGTATAAGTGAATTTAAGTACACTTTTATCTGCTCTTTTTCATATAGTACTGCATTTAATTTATTTATTTGTGTTTTTCACTGAATATTAACTCAACTGAAGTTTTGGCTATGTCTCTGCAGTTAGTTCCCTACCCTCCCACCTTGTTCTTGTTTTGGTGTTAATGTTGGTGGCTTTGAAATTGCCCAACCCTCTTGTAAATTTATATTTGGATACTCCTTCTGGGCCCATCTCATTTGCTCACTCAACTGAGTTCAGTGAGATCATATTCTGATTTTAGGCACTCCTACTGTGTACAAAGAGAGCATTTGGGAAGGACAACCCATGTAGGCTCTTAATCCTGCTCTGTTCCCTCCCTTGACAAAAAATAAATAAATAAATAAATTATATATATATATATATATATATATATATATATATATATATATATATATACTTTATTCAGCTGCTCTTACTGTAACTGTCTTAGTTGCTGTTCTGCGTGCTATCTGTTCATTCGCTCTTACTATGCACTTATTACTGCTTGTTAATAGCCTTTTAATTTACTGCCTTCTGCACTTGTTTTTTAGTCATTTGTTAATTTAATTGCATTTATTTAAACTGGATTTGCCATAAAATTGCTACACACTCAAATGTGCTAGCCTGCACTGCAATCTGAATTGTATTTACTGTTGTTTTAGCTGCTTTTCTGTAAAAAAATTAATCTATGTTTGTTTCCTGCCTTTCCTGTAACTAGTCTAGTCCAGATACAGGCTTGCTGTATCCAGGACTGTTGGTAAGCTTCTGAGCCCCCCAAGCCTTTCTGTGTTGGAGGGAAGCCTTCTATCTTATCGGTGGGAGTGGTAAGCACAAGGTAGCCTATCTACCATGGGAAGAGTGAGTTTTGGTCCAGAAATTATAGTTTATTGTCCGTTTGTGAAGCTTTTCCATCTCTTTCAACCTTCTGATTTAAAAGCCTGTGTTTGCACTTGTTTCCTGCCTTTCCTGTTACTAGCCTAGTCTAGGTACAAATTTGCTGTATCCAGGACTCTTTGTAAGCTTCTGAGCCCCCAAGCCTTTCTGTGTTGGAGGGAAGCCTTCTAGCTTATCAGTGGGAGTGGTAAGCATTAGGCAGCCTATCTACCACAAGAGGAGTGGTTCCTGGCCCAGAAATTGTACCTTATTGGCCATTTGCGCAGTTTTTTTTCCATCTCTTTCAACTTTCTGGCTTAAAAGCTGCATTTATGCTTGTTTCCTGCCTTTCCGGTAACTAGTCTAGTCCAGATACAGACTTGCTGTATCTAGGACTGTTGGTAAGCTTCTGAGCCCCTGAAGCCTTTTTGCTTATTAATGGGAGTGGTAAGCACTAGATAGCCTATCCTCCACAGGAAGAGTGAGTTTTGGCCCGGAAATTGTAGTTTATTGGCCGTTTGGGCAGTTTTCCATCTCTTTCAATCTGCTAGCTTAAAGGCCTGCGTTTGTACTTTTTCCCTGCCTTTCCTGTAACTAGTCTAGTCCAGGTACAGATTTGCTGTATCCAGGACTCTTTGTAAGCTTCTGAGCCCCCCAAGTCTTTCTGTGTTGGAGGAAAGCCTTCTAGCTTATCAGTGGGAGTGGTAAGCACAAGGTAGCCTGTCTACCACAAGAGGAGTGGTTCTTGGCCCAGAAATTGTAGTTTATTGACCATTTGGGCAGTTTGTCCATCTCTTTCAACTTTCTGGTTTAAAATACCACATCTGTGCTTGTTTCCCATCTTTCCTGTAACTAACCTAATGAGAAGCACTAGAAAGCCTTAAACTGATACAAGCCTTCTAACTTAGAAGAGAGACTTTGGAGTGATTAAGTATCAGTTTTCTGTATTTTCTTGCTGTACTTAACTGTCTTCCACCTAAACTCCAATTTTCCAGTGTTTATTGTGATTTAAAAGCTTGTTTTTTTTTCACATATTGTAGTTATTTGACTGTCTGCACTTTTAAAAAGTCTTTTTTTGTTTAAATAATTTGTTTAAATGTTGTAGGCTACACACTAAAGTGCAACAGCCTTTTCTGATCATTTGTAGTTGTTTAAAGCTGTTTAAGTGTATTTTTTACTGTTTTTGCCTTATCTTTTCAAAAAACAAACAAAAAAAAAATAATAATTGTTTCTCACCTTTCTAAGCTAGTATAGTCCAGTTTTCAGGCTAGTGCTGCGTTCAGGGCTGTGTTACAAGTTTCTGAGTTGCCCATACATTACTTGGATAGAAGGAAGTTTCTCTGTTCACCTGTGAGAGAGGGGAGCTTTGAGCAACCTATCTGTCCCTGGAGGAGTGGTTCCAGCCCCGAAGTTAGTAGTTTATTGGCCATTTTGGGCTAATTTCTCTCTCTTTCATTTCCCTGCTATAAAATTCACATTTGCATGGATTTGCATGCCGGGCAGCACCGGTTAGCTAGGCTTAAATTATTCCAGGATAAACTAAGTCTCTTCAGTTTTTTCCTTGAAACTAGTCTAACTCTCAACCTAAGCACTCAAAAAGCATCCTACAGCCCAGCACTTACTCAGACTTAATAACAAGCACTAATATACCCTTACACTTGATTGCTCAGCAGGGCAAGGCTCTTTATTCACCCCTCACCAACCAAGCGACTAAGCAGCTCACCCTACTATTCAGGCATGGCCAAAGGGTAATTTCAGGTGTACTCTCCAGTCCAGCTAGTGAATCTGGGTATACTGAGGCAATGTTACAACTGCCTCATGTACACAGATAACCCTCTCCTCCTACCACAAAACACTAACATATGTGAGAGATGCAATTATACAACCAAACTGGAGGCTAAGCTCTCTCCACCCAAGACTGGAACAGACAGTCAAGAGGAGAAGGTTAACACTTGCACCACACCTCCAGCCACACATAGACCTACTAAACCAGCACTGGCAAAAAATACACATAAATACACAAAAGCATACTCGGAAGCTCTAAATAAAAACCTGCAAAAGCATCAGAGACGTCCAAAGCAGACACCCAAACAACCTGCACCTCCCATCACAAACCAGACAACACATAAAACACAAAATCAGTGTGCCGCATGATCACAGCCCTTAGGGCGAAATAACATACCAAACACACTAGTAATAGGTGACTCTATAGTCAAGCACACTGATGTCCCACTCACTAAGTTGGACAAGCAGAATGTTACTGTTAGCTGCCTGTCGGGAGTCAGTATCCACCACATAACACAAGCACTCAAGTCACTCCAGAACAAGTGCAAATATGACTATGTCATTGTTCATGTTGGTGTGAATGACCTGAGACGTACCTCCCTGGACTACATGAAAAGAGACATGGAAGAGCTCTCTGATCATGTAGCCCAGGCTGGAATGACCCTGACCCTGAGTAGCATCATGCCCTCACCAAGAATGACACCTCAGTGTAAAGAAAAAATGATCAATTTCAACAATTGGCTAAGCTTCTGGTGTCATTCGAAGGGGATCCAGTGTCTGTCAGCCTGGGATGACATGCTCGACAAGCCGCGTTGCTTCGCAAGAGATGGCTTGCACCTGTCACCACTAGGCTTTCAAATACTGGCCAAGGCTCTTGCTGCCACCATAGTGTCTTTTTAAGGCAAGGCTCAAAAGTCAAACCCACCTCCGTAAACAGCACAATTAACAAAAAACTGAGGGTTATGCTACTCAGTGCCAGGAGTTTAAATTACAAAATGCACATGCTCAAAGCACTCCTCAGTATGGAGAACGTCGACATCTGTGCAGCAACTGAAACCTGGTTCAAAGCTCCAGAGAGCACTCCTGCATTACCGGGCTACAACTCATACAACATTTTTCGGCCACAGAACACATTCCGAAACACAAAAGGAGGGGGTGTATCCATACTCATCAAGGATACCTACACCTCCAGGTTAGTGGCGCAGCATGATATCTCTGAGATCATCCATGTGCAACTAACATCGAGAAAATCTATAATGCAAATTCTGGCCTGCTACAGATCACCCTCCATGACCCAGGACCACCACTTCACCTTTCTGGAGACACTGGAAAGCATGAAGGTCCTACCGAACACCCTGATATTGGGTGATTTCAATTCCCCTACCATTAACTGGGAAAACTACTTGAGTACATACTCTCAGGCCCAGTGCTTCCTGGAATTCATCAACTCAAATGCCCTGGATCAGCTGGTAAACTTCCCTACCATCGGTGAAAACATATTGGACCTGGTCATCACCAACATGGGTGACAGGACACGGTCATCATCAACATGGGCGACATGTCAACTCGTCTCTGGTTAGATCAGACCATAAACTAATCACTCTGGATGTCCACACCCCACCACCACCCCCAACTAAGGAAGCCACAGTAAAAAACCTTTCTAAAGCAAACTTCACCTTACTTAAGACAGAGGCGGTAGTTTCACAGCCCCCAAGCTAAAGGATAATGCTGCCCAAGATGCAGAAACCTTTACAAATGCACTCTATGAGCACCTACAAGGATGCATGGAACATGCCATCCCTAGTAAAACCAAGATTCACTCCTCTAAGAGAAGGAACCCAGTCTGGTGGACCTCTGCCATAAACAGGCTATACAATAGAAGGAGGAAACTAGTTCAGAAAAAAAGCAAATCCCAAGAAGGAAAAACATCCCTGATGAGTATCAATAAGAAACTAAGGTCCCTCATAAAATCATCCAAGGTTAACTTTGAAAGAAAAATAGCCAAGGATTCAAAAGATAACCACAAAGCCTTCTTTAGCTATGTTAAGAATCTAAGTGGCAACTTGCAGATATGCACTGAACTAGTGCAAAATAGCACAAAATATACTGAACCTACTGATATTGCCAACATCCTGGCAGATAGATTCAGTGCAAACTTCACCCCCCCTCTCACTCCCAAAAGGGCCCACAACAATACCGGAAAAGTGTAGTGTCCCGGAAATCACAGACACACAGGTGAAAACAGCCCTTTCAAAAGCCAAATACACAGCATCAATGGGGCCAGATGGTGTCCCAGACTGCATCTTGCACGAACTACAGAACGAACTAACCCCCCACCTAAACATGCTGTTCAACCTCAGCCTCTCCACAGGCTACGTGACCATAGAATGGCGCACAGCAATGGTTATTCCACAAAGGAGGGGCCACAACTGACCATGGTAACTATTGCCCATAAGCCTGACTTTCCTGGTCTGCAAGGCTATGGAGCGCATCATCATGGAACTCATTAACAAAGACATTGGGAACCTCCAAACACTTGACCCGACCCAGTTCGGCTTTGTTAAGGGCAGATCATGCCTACTAAACCTGGTTGACTTCTTTGAGACAGTCACTAAGGCCATAGATGAGGGAAAGGTGGTTCACACAGCCTACCTTGACCTCACCAAGGCTTTCGGCACCATTTCCCACTCTGGTATTACAGAAAAACTCACCAGCCTGAACATAAACCCCTATGTCACGAGATGGGTTGCCAACTGGCTTACAAACAGAACTCACACGGTAAAAATAGTGGGCTCCAGGTCCGACTCTAAACCAGTCACAAGTGGTGTCCTGCAAGGCTCGGTCCTGGGACCCCTACTGTTCAGCATATACTTCTCAGAAGCACAGGCAAATAGGAGGACTATGGCTAACCAAGTTTGCTGATGACTGCAAACTGGGAGCCATAATTGACTCTCCTGCTGACATGGACATCCTCCAAAAGGGCTTTACTGAGATGGACATGTGGTGTCAAAGTCATGGCCTCAAGCTAAATGCTAAAAAATGCATAGTCATCCCATATGGGAAAAACAAAACACCCACGAATTACCACATAGGTGGCAGGCCCCTTAATACAGAAGAGGTAATAAGAGATCTGGGAACCCAGGTAGATAGTAATCGCTCCTTTGACAATCATATTGACAAAGTAGTTAGGAAATCCTTCTACGTGGCCCATGTAATTACTAAAGGGTTTGCATCTAGAAATAAAGAGGTTATAGTGCCCCTCTACTCGTCACTCATCAGACCCATCATAGAGTACAACGCTTCATTTGGGATGTACCTCACAAGACACTTCCAACAGCTGGAAAAACCACAAAAGTACCTCACCAAGAGGATTACTGGCCTCAAACATATGTCCTATGCAGCACGACTGAAAAACCTCTGGCTGTACTCAGTGGCATATCGCTTACTCAGAAGTGATCTCTTCCTGACTTACAAAGCCATGTCCTACTCAGAATTGATGGACATGCTCCACCTAAAAAAATCCAAGTCACTGTGAGCCACACGCTCTTGTGAGCTAAACTTTACCACAACAATAAATAGAACATGCTGGAGGGATAGATTTCTGTCACAGAGACTCCCCATGCTTTGGAACAAAATTCCAAAGTACATTAGGCAGAGCCCCTCACTAACACTCTTCAAGAGAAACCTTTACGAGTGGATGGGTAACAGAAAATACACCCCTGGGATCACTTCATTGGCTCTGCTTGACAGAGAATCAGTTAATTAATCAATGGGGTGGTGAAAGCTGACACACTCTGGCTAGGCTTACAAATGCCCTCAGGCAGATAGCCGAGTACCTACCTATGAACCTGTAAGGGAGATGGTCTATAATTAGCTGTTTATGTAGGATCTTACCTGGAGTTTGACAATAAAGTTATAATAAGTGCTTGAGATGAAGGATTAGTTCCTTCACCCTCCTGAAATAAATCAAACAAGGTAATTAATGGTTGTACAAGAAGATCAGCTAGCATTTTATAAAGCTCTCTGTTAAGACTGTCTGGTCCCGGTGCTTTCCAACTCGCTGACCTTTTGATTGCATCCTGCACTTCTTTCTGCAATATGGGACTGTCTAACTCAAGACAGTTTTCATACCTCAGTGCATCCAGGTCACTTTGTTTCAAAACTTCCCTCACACCACTTATTCTGAACTCATTACCTTCTACTGTACTTATAATTTTTGCTAAGAATTCATAAAGACTACAGTGATTATTTGACTACCTGAAGTACATGCAGTTCCTTCCACTGTTCTAATTCCTGTTATGAAGGTTTTGCTTTTCTTTTTTTAAGACAATAAGGCAGGAGTTGGCCAACTCTGCTTCCTAAAGCCTAGAATCTAAGGGCTGCCCTTTGTAATATAACTTTGCTCGCATCAAGTGGATCATCATTTTATGTTGCTGCCATCTGTATTTTTGATGAGGATTTTTTTACAGAGATTAAATATATTTTCAACTTGTTCTCTTTTTTCTACAATGTCTTTGTCCATACTGGCATATATCTGGGCTTTAGCACATGTACATAGGTCCCCTGACTCCATTTTAAAGGATTTGCATGCGCCCCATCATTATAGTCATGCTATTAACTACATAATTAAGTAATAAGTCTTAAATCCCTTTTTGAATATACTGCACTAGATAGGGGTGTGTTAGAACTAGTGGGTCTAATATCCATGATCACTGCACATTCATATTAGGAACCATGTAAACGCAGCCTGAACTGATGCATGATCTGTGAACAGAAAAGAAACAATCTCAGAAGTCATCCCCTGGCTTACTGTTTCCTATGATGTCAACTAATAATCTAATCTTCTATCAGACTTACCTAATGGGGAAATAAGGGTTAATTTTTCACCTTTTGCATGCTGTAATCACCAGAGATCCACTAAACCATGGTGTTCCAGCAGAACTTTTAAAGTATGCTGGGATCTAAATGGTATCCAGCTAATATTGCTGTTCTGTCCTTAACCGAATGTAATACATGCAGTTAACACCAGGATATCCTCTTGATTTAACTTCTCCATAGAAGTCATAAACTCCTGAAAATGCTCTAAGGTAGTACTATTATATCCAGAGATACTTCACAGTAACAATAAACTTTCATGGGTACGACATTGTACTTAGAATCACCACTCCTCCCCAGCCAGTTATTTTTTCCTAGAGAACCTACCCCAAAGAATTCCTTTACTATAATCATTCCTGCTTTGGAATTTGTATTAACATTATAAACCACTGTTCCTGCTCTCCAAAACATTTGCAGGACCCATATGCATTTTACATTCCTGCAGGCATATAATGCCAATTTTGGACTTGTATAACCAAGTCTGAACTACATGTCATTTAACTGGGTTATTTAAACCTTATATATTAAGAGAGACACTTTGCAACATAATACATAAAGTTTATAAATAAGTTCTAATTATTTTTTGAGTTCCTGACTTAATGAATTATACGTACCACCTAAGGAGAGAGATGATGCTAGATGGTAACTAGTCTGAGATCACTCCTACATCCAGTTTTATTTTCTTGTGGTTTAAGTACACCAGCATTTCCCCTAAACACTGCTTCAGAAGGATGCAGAGAGACAGAAGAGGAAAGGTGCTTCACAAACTAATTTTGAAATGGTTGCCTTGGCCAAAAGGCTGTTATTACTGTGAGCCTCACTCTGTATCTTTTTGCATTTACCAGCAAAGGGCTGCCCTCTGTATTATAACTGTGCTTCCAGGAAGTGGCTCAACCTTTTATGTTGCTGCTTATATTAATAACTTCTGCGTTTTTGTTGAGGAATTTTTTAAAATGGAATCTTGGGAGGAGTGGTATGTGAAGGAAGACATAAACAGACCCTGGTTTCATGGAGTGCTGAATTTCTTGACTGACCAGGCTTTCCCTCTATTTGGTACCTGGAACAGAACTTCTCTACTTGGTTATTTATTACTGAGATTTCTGACATCTGCACTATTACATGAAAAGCATTCTTGTCCACCTGTCATTTATAACAGCTAGTACAAGATCTGATTAAATAATAAGCTAGTTTGAGGGAAATGTGTTGGCCTGGAGATTCATTCCTGTACATCCAGGCTAGTTCCTGTGCCATTATGACCAAACCTGTACAGTGGATAAGACTAGGATCACCCATGTGTTGATTTACCACACCACGGTGGTATTGCATGTTATTAGTTTAGGGTACCTCGTGTATCACTGATTTGCAAATCAGCAGTGCACAGGTTAAGGTTATCAGTTCCTTTATATATATATATATAAATTTGTTTTGGAGTTTGCTGGATCATATCTCATGCACTTCTAGTTCCATAGAGTGTGATTCCTCCAAGCATAATCCAAAGTATCTGTGATTAAGGACTGAGTGGGTGGTGGGACTAGGCTCAAGATTCCTTGGTAGATCCTGAACTGTTGAGCCCCCTGGGGAATTCTTTCTTGGCTGCTCTAAAATGGAGGATTATGTGCTCCAGCAGGTGGTGCTGATGGTCTTTCCGTAATTTGTATCAGTGGATTTTCTTTATGTGAAGTCTGGCTAGGAGATGCCACTAAAACTGAGGGAGACATAACCCAGGGTTTTCAAGAAGACCCTGGATAGCAGGCATATCTTTTAGGTTATTTGAGTATAAAAACATAAAACTGTCACAGCTGGAGATGTTTCTCTTGGAGCAAGAATAGCCTGTCTGCTGCTTCTTGTACTTGGCTCTGCAATCAAGAAGGTTTGCATAGAAGCTGATGTCAGGCTTGATTTTTGCAGGTTCAGAGAGACTGTCATATTGCTCAGGCAGAGGAACATGTATTCCAGCGAACTAGTAAAATCTTTCTCTGAGGGAGTTTGCATTAAGCAGTTAATGAAGTAAGGAAGTAAGCATGTTTGTGAATCCCCTTTATTGTGAGATGGACTTAAATTGGTGCTAAGCATTTGGTGATTAGTTTGGATAGAGTGTAGAGAGACCAACTGACAGAGAGGTAAATTGTGAATGTTCATTCCATACTACAGGCAGGTGAGCTGCCTGTGGTCCCTGTGAATGGAATGTATTGGAAGGCATGCATCATGTCCAGGGTTATCAATAGTACATTCATTACAGTAAGAGTAGCTTGGGCTATAGTATGAGCATTCTGAACTGCTTTACTCATAGGTACTCATGTACATGATCTTGGATTTCCTTAGGGGTCATCATTTTGGTACCACAATACCCTTGAGTAAAAGCATTTTCCCTGCTCTTATCTAGGGACCCTTTCTGTGGTTCTACTACACGGTAGCTCTTCAGAAATGGATAGAGCTAGAGAAACCTGGTTGGCAGGTAGAAAAGGCACAACCAAATTATGTTTTGTAACCTGTGGATACTGACTCCCTTAACAAATGGTTTAATGTCAGGTCTCACCAGTTTTCCCTTCAAACAGGAGATCTCCCGCCCAGGATTTGAGAGGGACATTGATGAATGGGGAAGTAATATAAGTAATCAGTACTGTCCACTGCCATCTTTGCTGGGTAGGGAGCTGTTTTATCTCTTTCTGCCTTGCTGCCTGTCTTAACCACATCCTCTTCACCAAACCTGCTTTTTCTTTTTAAGGATTCTTTTTGCTTGCATTGGTTTACTTTAGACTACTTACCATATAATGGCAACATTTTTTATTCCCCCTCCCCACGCCTTCAAGACCTCGATTGATTGCTACAATACCTGCACACAGGCCTATTCATTCTGTAAGGGTAGAGTCAGGCATCTCTGGGATAGGTGCAATGTGGGATGCTGTGGTCCATTCATTCCTATTCAGGAAGTTAATAGAATTATTACTTATGATACAGGCAATCGTACATTTATATAAATTAAAACAAATCATATTGATATATTTTCAGTTGCAAACATTATACATCACATATCTTCTATACAGTTATTGCCAGTCAAACATTACATATCACATTCAATTCCTGCCTTTTGTTAAACTTCATTCCATCTCCTAAACATTATTCACCATGTTTAAATAAAATAATCCAACATTGTATACAATGAAGCAAACACGTAGAAGGACCATAAAAATAAACTTCAAGCATGTTTATTAAAACAAACCGAGTGCACAGGAACAGGTAAGCACTTTCACAGTTAGCTTCATCAGACCAAAATGGCTGTTTGGTTTTGTTTTATTATTCAGTATGTATTCTTCCCACAATTTCCATTATTTCTATGTCATTTGACCTACACTTTTCTAAAGATCCCACTTCCAGTTCTTTTATCTCTTTTACTATAATCACTGCTTCTAGTATGGTTGGTTTAGATTTTGATTTCCATTTTCTAGTAATTTCTTTTTTGGCAGCCACCAGAATTAAACTCAGCAAAGCCTTACTATGTCTAGGCAATTCCAGTTCTGTATCACAGCTCAAAAAAGACTGCGGTGGTGGTGCTGCGGTAGCGTTGTCGCCTCACAGTAAGATGTTGTCCAGTTTGATTCTCAGCTAAAGTGTCTTCTGTGTGGAGACATGCGTGAATGGGCATACCTTCGTTGAAGGTTGTGCATCAGGGCTGGCAACTCGGTACGTAAAAATCTACTGCCAATCATTAGCGGACTGGAGTTCCGCTGTGGCGACTCCTAACCGGGAAAAGCCAAAAGATACAACATCACAGCTCAAAAAAATGACTTCATTAGTTACAGCAATTTGCTCATCCAGTATTTCTGATAGAGTAATCTGCAGAGAATTTTTAAAGTCTGCCAACTCATTACACTCCCAAAAACTATGTTCCCAATTACCTCTTTCTTCCTCATCAGACCTCCAACATTTGCACTTTACCTGAGGAAAAATTATTTGGAGTCTGCTTGGAGTATAAAATGCCTGCGCAGTGTGCAGAAAGATATGTCGAACCATGTGTGACAGTGGGGTGGTAGCTAGCTGCATGTCTTGGAAAGCAGCCTAGCTTTCTCTTCCCTAGGGTGCTCACAGCCTCACTATAGGTGCCTCTTCAGAGACAGAAGGTATGTAAGTTCCTGCATCCATGTCCAATTTTCCTGGCTCATATAGGAAGTCCCTGCTTGATGCAGCACAAGCCAACATGGTTTATGGAGATGGGAAATATACCCAGCCAGATATTACCATTCCCAAAGAGCCAGCAACCTCACCCCCACATGAGTGAGCTGGCATCAGACCCACAAGCTCATCTTCCTCCATTCTTCCCCTCAGATGCCCATGCCACTACCTGACCTCAGATCATCTGAGCTGTAGTCAAGGTTTCATCCCTCAGTGTTGTGGGACTGGGTAGAATGGCCACAGTTTTTTTTTGGAAAAGAATGAGCTATTTTAGTGACTGTATAACTCTTCCTGTCTAGCCCAGCATTTTAAATATCTTGCTAAAGAGGACCAACAGCAGATCTTTATGCACAGATGCACTCAACAATTGATTCTTTACTTCCTCCTGGAAGAAGACTTGGCCACAGAGTCACCAATAAGTGTACGGTCACCTCTAAACAATGTATGGATAGTCCAGCAAAAAACAGCTTTACCGTCAATGAAAACAGCTCCACACCATCAATAAAATTATCTCCACAACGCCAAAATGAGTGTAGTTCATTTATTGCGAAACAAAACAGTGAGCCAACACCATTTGAACAAAAATGGTTAAGCGCTTTCACCCATAAAAAATGGGCTTCTTCAGAACACCATAACAGTTACAAAGATGCCTAATATAACATTTTTGGTGCCAAAAACTGCTAATTAAAACATTTCCTTTCCTGTGTGTTAAAGCAATATTACCATTCTAAAAAACTAGTCCCTGCCTATAAAAATACATATACCCAAATCTTTAAAAAAGTAAAAACGTGTAAATGAATCTTAAAAAATGCTGACACTGTAAAATATAATGTTATAATATGTGCATGTTCAGCCTACCGCTATTAAATAATCCCTGCGTTTCATTACTGCATAATCACCCAGCAAGAAACTATTGCAAAAAGTAACTGTTGCAAAAAATATAACAATCTGTTATATTGATATATTTTCAGTTGCAAACATTATATATCACATTCCTGAAAACTTGCTGGGGATTAAATAATATGCATTAAATTGTACAAAATGTCATAATGCTATTGACAATTGTACATTAAATAAGCGTGTAATCAATTCTTATGTTCACGCACACTATATGTTAAAATATGTGATGTTATGTAGGTTAGTTTGTCAATTGTTATTGCATAACTTTTGACAACTTATTATTTGATTTACTACTAATGCTTAATATATTACTGGACTAATACTATTACTAATGAAATGAATATTACCTAATATTCTATACGTACTGCTGCTGTATACCTCCTAGAGTATACAAATGCGTACTTCCTCTTGGATTCTAAAAGACCGAAATTTATGAAACAATATATAATAGTGTATTGAGTATGTATCTACTTTATACATGATTATACGTGATTATGCAGTAATGAAATGCAGGGATTATTTAATAGTGGTAGGCTGAACATGCACATATTATAACATTATATTTTACGGTGTCAGCATTTTTTAAGATTCATTTACACATGTTCATAGGTTCATAGGTTGGTACTAGGCTATCGGCCCTAGGGCCTATGCAAGCCTAGCCATAACAATTCCCTGGATATTTCTTCCCACAATATTTACTTCTCCAGGCCCCTGTCTAGCAGGGTGACTGACATGATCCCCGGGGTGAATTTCCTATCTCCCATCCAATCATCAAGGTTCCTTTTGAAGAGGGCCAAAGAGGCGCTCTGCTTGATATGTATGGGCAGTCTATTCCAGAGTATGGGGAGTCTCTTGGTCAGGAACCTATCCCTCCAGCATGTTTTGTTCATTGTGATGACAAGGTTTAGATCCCTGGAGCGTGTGGCTCTGAGGGATTGGGATTTCTTTAAGTGGAGCATGTCCAACAGCTCAGGGTTTGATATGGCCTTGTATGTTAAGCAGAGATCGCCTCTGAGTAGATGATATGCCACAGAGTATAGCTGGAGTTTTTTTAGACGGTCAGTATATGGCATCTGCTTTAGGCCTGTGATTCTTTTAGTGAGGTATTTCTGTGGCCTTTCAAGCTGTTGCAGATGTCTTGTGAGGTACATGCCAAATGGGGCATTATACTCTATAATGGGTCAAATGAGGGATGAGTACAGTGGGACAATGACCTCCTTTTTTCTGGATGAAAAGCCCTTAGTGATGATGTGTGCCACATAGAAGGATTTCCTGACGGTTGTGGCAATGTGGTTATCGAAAGTGAGACCACTGTCCACCTGTGTCCCTAAGTCTCTCATCACACTTTCAATGTTTAGTGTCCTGCCACCTATGTGGCAATTCATGGGTACATGTTTTTTTCTAAAGGGGATAACTATACATTTCTTGGCATTAAGCTTGAGCCCATGGCTCTGGCACCAGGCATCTGTTTCTGTAAGGCCCTTTTGTAGAATATCCACATAATTTCGGGATTCAATATTGGCTCCCAGTTTGCAGTCATCTGCAAACTTTGTTAGCCAGAGTCCCTTAGTGTTGGCCTGTACTTCAGAGAAGTAGATGCCAAACAAGTGTGGTCCCAGGACTGAACCCTGAGGTACTCCACTTGTCACTTGTCTGGAGCTGGATTTGGAGTCAGCTACTTTTACTGTCTGGGTTCTGTCAGTAAGCCAGTTAGCAACCCATCGAGTGATGTAGGGATTTATGCCCAGCTTAGAAAGTCTATCTATGATTCAAGAGTGGGGGATGGTGTCAAAGGCCTTGGCGAGGTCCAGATAGGCTGTGTGAACTGCCTTACCCTCGTCCACAGCTCTGGAGACTGATTTGAAGAAGTCAATCAGATCATCAAAAATCATGTTTTTACTTTTTTAAAGATTTGGGTATATGTATTTTTATAGGCAGGGACTAGTTTTTTAGAATGGTAATATTGCTTTAACACACAGGAAAGGAAATGTTTTAATTAGCAGTTTTTGATGCCAAAAAATGTTATATTAGGCGTCTTTGTAACTGTTATGGTGTTCTGAAGAAGGCCATTTTTTTATGGGTGAAAGCGCTTAACTGTTTTTATCCAAATGGTGTTGGCTCACTATTTTGTTTCACAATAAATGAAGTACACTCATTTTGGCATTGTGGAGATAATTTTTTTGATGGTGTGGAGCTGTTTTCATTGACGGTGAAGCTGTTTTTTGCTGGACTATCCATACATTGTTTAGAGGTGACCGTACATTTATTGGTGACTCTGTGGCCAAGTCTTCTTTAGTAGTTGCTATTTTGTACTTATTTCTCCTGGAAGACTTGGATTCATAGGCAGGAATGCCTCCTAATAATGGCACATACCACTGCCCCTCTACACCATCATGACCATAGTTACTGAAAGGCTTTTACTGCAGCACAGGTCATTTTTGCAGAGTCAGACTGATATCCTAAATGTCCTTGCTCAATCTTTAATTTGTCAAAGAATATCCCCCTTGATACTGAATCATATGGGTCTTGCAATTTTTCTGTCTGATAATACTGAATCATATGGGTCTGGCAATTTTTCTGTCTGATTCCAAGAGTGGATGAATTCTACATCTTTTTCTTTTTCCAAAATGGCCTGCTGTCCCTCTCATTAGTGTGACTGATCAATCTCTATCAGATTCTTATAACAATACTAGTACTTTTCTTGGATTTTGTAAAAATAGTCAATCTTTTTTTTTGGAGGAGCAAGTGGCTGTAACAAACTACTTTCAAAGCTGTATTCAAATTCTTGAATAAATTATGGCTTGACAGTGGTCCTGGGCTTCTTTATACCCCAAAATTCTTCATATGTATTTTTGGAGTCTAACAGCTGTTTTACCCTCTATTTAGTGTTCTCTCAAGAAAATCATAGCCTTTGCAAAGAAGATGTCTTCTCGTTGGGACCATAGTTTCAGAGTGACCTTTTATCCATGTCATCACCCAGTGGGGAGTGTACCTGGTCCAGGTAGGCCAAATCACATTGTCTTCTAAATGGTAATCATACATTCCTTCCAGTGAAATTTTTATTTCCTGTATCTTGCCTGAGGTGAATGGCATGTAGGTCTGGTGGAATGCTTAACCTTCTGCCAAACCAACATATACGGTTCTGCAAATATCTTATAATCCAAGAATGTTGGACATGGGGTAAGGGGCAATGTAGTGGATGTCTGCAGGTCAGCTGTTGGTGTCAGGGAAATGGGTGTCGGGGTGAGTATACAAGAAATAATATTAGCTGTGCCTGCTACATTTGAGTGTTTGAGTAAAAGTGTAATAAATTTCCTATGAGGGTGGGGCTACCCTTGAACCATACGAAGAAACATTCATTTGCAATGGTTTGCATCCTTTGTTGAATCTGTGAATTTGCATATACCTGCGGTGCAGGTGCAGCAGCTCACGTGGAATGGCGTATCTCCAGCACTGAGTATCTGCAGGCTGCTTCACAGTGTGGCACTCTGACATGATAAGTGATGCGGCTGGTTGTGGGCAGGGCTGCACCTCATTTGTACTAACACCCAGATGTCTATGGAAAGTTGGCAAGGTCTCTAGGCCACACATGTCTTGTCAGTGGTATCCTTTAAAAGTGGTTTCTTAGGTTTTTCCTTCATTTTAAAGCAGTGCATTTTTCTGCAGGGGACTTTTATTTTCACCTTTACGCGTTCACGGCATTCCATCTCAAGAAGGAAAGAAGGATGCTGGGTAGCCCAAATAGAGAAGTTTCCTGGGGTCTAGGAAGCCCTTCAGTTCTTTAGATTGACAGATCAAGATATCTTGTTAGTAAAGGTTTGGTAAGATCCCAAGTAGTGACCCAATAATTGTTAACCAGGAAACCAAAAAAAAAAAAAAGCTTTAGAGGTCTCTTGTTGGTCTTTGTGTCCTGCAGACACACTTACTGGAGACTAAATCAGTAACTTTCAACTGCCCTATAAAAAATTCACACGACACAAACCAAACCAATAACAACAAAAATAACAGTGAACTCTAAACAGTAAATTATTTCAATATTTAAAATGTATTCCTAATTCTGGGCTAATCTCAGAGATGAAAGATAAAGGAAAATTGTATAGATGTCTGGATGCAGTGAGATTAAATGCCCAAGAAAACCAAAGAGACATGGTAACTCTGCCCTTAACTCTGTGGAATGGAGAAGGCCAAGTGCAGGGGTGAAGCACTAAAAGTGTTCATATTGTAAGGCTTTTTTTGTAAAAAAGATGTTGGATAAAGCAGAGGTGATAGAAATATACGAAGATTGAGTATTCTTTGTGTCATTGCAAGATAATTTTAATGTATATCGCTCATAGTCTCAAACCATCTAAATCACTTTAAACAGTGGTAGTGTGTGCACCAGTAACACAGTTACTGAAAAAAACGATATTTGATGAAGAGAAACTGGGCAAAAGAATGAGACAAAGTCTGCAATAAGCTTAATGACCTTAATAAGAAATGGATCAGTAAAAGAAGCAAAGAGGATATGGGATAAAACAAAATATAGGAAGAGTTAAATAATGATGTAAATCTAGAATTAAGATGCAGAGTATCTGAGACAGAGCCACAAGTAGCAGTACCAAGGGGCAAATGCTACCAGGCCAAATAATAAGTTTAGAGGGTTCAATACCAAGATTGCAGTCTTTGGATGTTCAAGATGCCTGACTGGCTGAATCCCCAAACTGTATTTCTTATCCTTATAAAGTTCTCTAGTAATTTCTAAAAAAAGGTAGACAGGAGTTGAATGTTGTTTAATTAGGAGTTGTTATTAATTCCACATTTCTAATAGATGCTATTAGAAACAAAAACAGTTTTCTTGTTTCTATTTAGTTTCTAGTAGCAAATTAGCCAACATGGTTTTAGCCCCACAAGCTATATATTCCATGTACAGGGTTTAATAAATGAATCAGGTCTAATGGTTCCCTGATAATCGGACACAAATCACCCATTAGGGGCATATGTGACACGGAACACAGTGAAAGGTCTCTTTATCTATGTTTTAAAATTTGTTTCTTTGTTTTGTTTCTGAGGAACATTTGAGCTTTGTTTAGCTCTTCAAAGTATTTTACAAGATAAGCATAAAAGAGGCATTGTACTCTTTAGGTAGCAAAATCTGTGTCATACACAGGTGCTCATTTATTTATCTGGATCACTCTGAATTTCCTTTTAGTGTTAAATAAGTCATCCCAAACATTTTCTTAACTACTGCAGATACATTTTGATATGATTGAGTGCCCTTAATAAGTGTGCTTATGTTCTTGATGGAACTGTGCAGTCGTCAATTATATAATCAAAATTCACCACATTCTTCACAGTCTAAATTATTATGTTTTCTATTAACAAACATGAGACTGTTGTCTGCATCACCAATGCCCTTAGGGTGGAGATAAATGTTTTTCATCCTGTTTACAGTTACCCACATTTGTCCTTAGAAAGAAAATACCAAACAGTAAAGAGACCACTATTTACCTTGTAGAATTTTATCCTTTTAAAGTACATAAGTTGATTTTAACGTTTTTAACTTATCAAGTGCATTTACCTATGGGATCACATCAAAATGCTTTTGCTAGATACAAATATGCTGTTTAGAGTTTGAGATCATAATGCATGGCAGCAGTTATTGTTTAAAATGTTTTAAAATTCAGAAAGTTAGATTTACATTTTATAAATCAATGCTGCTTTTCATCTAGGAACAAGAGGTTCCCCCTCTTCTTTCTGTAGGAGAGCAATGATAATTTTAAACTGACAGATCTAATGCAACCCTCCATTTCTGTGACTAGAAATCACCATTGTTTTTCTCACATTTTCAGTATTTGCAGATATTTTAGTAGTCTGCTAAGAGGGACTGTAAGAAGACTGAAAAAACTTAGTTTTCGTATTGTATTAGAAAACATATAGCACCCTACTAGAGCACATACAGCTAATATTCTTTGTTTCATAACTTCACAAGTTGCTACTAGGTTAATGCCCACTAGGGCCTTTACCAGCCTAGCTGCAAACCACAAACCATTTGAGTCCCTAGTATCATGGACATCTGTATGAGGGGCAGACATGTTAGTGGGGAGGTAACCAACGGATTGGTAAGGGGGTCTTAGTTAAAATTAAATTTAGGATGCAACTTTTAGGTTATAGATAAATACTGGGTTTTCGGTCTGCAGACTGCTACAAGCTTAACCAATAACCAGAGAAAATTCAAACCTTGTACCTTGTATCTTTGAGGCAAAGACCTTAATTTGAAGATGTGTGTTAACTTTTTCTAGTCAAATATGTGCTTGAATGTGCTGGAAATTAGTTTTTAACACCCTCCCCCGACAGAGTTGCCCTGGCACTCCAAAGACCACTTACTAAGTTGGCCACTGTCCTTTCACTTGACCAATAGATTACACTGCATAAGCAAGTTGCTTAGTTTTCCTGGCTAACAGGTTTCTGCATTCAGGAAATTAAAGAAAACCTGTTCTACTTGGTACCTCTCTGTTAATTGCTTTGTATTGGCTATAAACTGATTACTGTCAGTTATAATTTGACCTGAGGGTGGGATGGTCACTGTGCTAGAATGTATTGCTAAATATCCCCTCACTATTCTCTCCTCTTTCAATCAGTTACCAACTTCCTCAAGTACAGGCATGTGCAATATATTATTATGTTTCTGTTTGGTCTAAGACTGTGTAGAACAATGAATAAACCTTGGTATTCTATTGTATTTGTGTCAATTTCATTCAGATCATACAAGGTTTATGTATGTTGAGCCTGTGCCCTATAACAAGTATGTAATGTCAGTTTAAGGTGTTTTGATATGTATTGATCCCAGGAATGTTACTAAGTGATGGTTTTATATTGTGCTTATCAATTTAGTGCTGTGTTATGATAACCTGTTCTATACAGTGTATATATACACTGTATTACTGTGGTTATTCAGTAAATTAAAGAAAACCTGTTTTACTTGGTGCATCTCTACTAATTGCTTTGTATTGGCTATAAACTGATTATTATTTGCTAGAATATGACCCGAGTGTCAAAGCCCACTCCCCTGCCCTACCCCCAATTTCCAACCACACCCTGGAGGCTAGAGGTGGGGAGAGTGGAAGGCATGCTGAGATGGAAGATAAATGTGTCTTAATACAGGAATAAGACAAGCCAGAGTTCATAAGTTCACACAGGTAGTGCAAAACCACTGGAGGTTCTACTGCCAGTGGTTGTAGATTTTTGTTTTTGATACCAAACATAAAATCTCTTCCACTTGGATAGATAAGATTTTCTGGTATTTGGTTTTCTGGCCTCCTGCAGTACCCGAAGAATGCCCTATTGCCCACAATATAAAGTTCAGGGTGGACAGTTGGGGGTGTATGAGCATTCCCTTCTACTGTGTGCGCAGGTCCTTCCGGCAGAGTAACTTGTGGTGATTGCCCTTGGCCAGATGATATAATAGGGGGAACCAATGCTGCCTTGGCCAGTAGTGGGTGACCAACACGATTTGTGCGTGTTCTGTCTGAATCTTCAGCAGAAATTTGTGTATGCGTGGGAAGGAGGGGAATGCATATGCAAACATCCTCTTCCAAGGGAATGATTTTCCTCATCTAGAATACCCCATTGATAGACCAGGTTGAGGAACACACCCATGTTTAGCATCCATTCATGGGATTGAGTCATGGTCCTGCTTAGAGTATCTGCCATCACATTCTCTGCAGATGGGATGTAGATGGTTAGAATGTTGACTTGTCGCTCTAGGGTGATTTCCCATGCCTGCAGAGCTAATCTGCATAGGAGGTAGGACATTGTCCCCTCCTGTTTGTTGATGTACCACAGTACTGCGGTATTGTCTGTGTACAACCTCAGCATGCCTGGTAGAATATGATCTTTGATGATTTGTAGAGCTAATATCAAGGCTCTCATCTCCTTGATATTGATGTGCTCACTGTATTGGTCCAGGGTCCACATGTTTCTTACCCTCCATTCTGCAAAGGTTGCTCCCCAATGTTTGTCTGAAGCATCTGTGAACAAGTCTTGATTAGGGGGCAGGGATTCAGTGGCAGTCCTGGGTCGGCCTTTACCTGGGCTAGCCACCAATTCAGTTCCCTGAACAGGCATGGTAGCAGGGGATGTAGGTGTTGTTTCCAGACAGTTCTGAAATACCATTGGAATTTCCTCATGTGAAACCTTGCTAGGGGTAGCATGGGAATGGTGGAGGCCATGTATTCCAGGAGCCTGAGGAACTCCCTGGCCGACAGTGATTTGAGAGGGAGTATTCCCGTGAAATAAGAGGTCAGTGACAAAATCCTGTCCAGAGGAAGTCAGGCCATCATTTTTTGTGTTAGGATCCTGCATCCTAATAACACATGATCCTGTGAGGGAGTCAGAGATGATTTTTGTAAGTTTATGGTGAACACCAGACTTTTCAGGAGGGAAATAGTGAAGTCTAGGTGTTGTAAGACCAATTGAATTGATGGGGCATGGATCAGGATATCATCCAGATAGGGGAAGAGTTGGATCCCCTGTGTTCTGGCAAAGGCAATGACTGGAGCTAAGCACTTTGTGGACACTCTTGGGGCCATACAGAAACCAAATGGTAAAGCACAGAATTGAAAGTGTGCAGAACCCACTGAAAACCAAAGGATTTTTCTGAAAAGTGGCTGAATCAGGATGTGCAAGTAGGCGTCCTTTATGTCTAAGGACTCTAAGAAGGCGTGAGGGAGGATTAGGGGGAGAATAGTAGGAAGTGTGAGCATCCAAAAGGTGGGGACCTGGAGGAAGGTGTTGAGATGGGACAAATCTAAGATTGGTCTCCAGGGGCTTTAGTTCCTGGGTACCAGGAACATCCTGGAGTAAAATAATTTTCCTCGTAAGTGAGGAGGTACATCTTGAATTGTGCCTTGAAAGAGAAGGTCTAGCAGAACTGTGGGAAAGGAAGCCATTTGTTCTCGGGGGGGGGGTTGTGGGATGCCTTTGAACGTGGGTCTGGTCTCCCACACCATGAAATACCCCTTTTTTATAATGGAGAGGACCCAAGAGTCCTGGGTAACCTGTTTCCAAGCTGAGTAGGATAGGAAGAGATGCATGGAAAGAGGAATGTCTGGGTACAATGGCTGGTAGTCACAGACTACCAGGCTTGGCTTGAAAGGGCTGTTTTTGAAGAGGAGCAGAGGGAGCAGACCTGGCAGAGGTCTGTTTCCTGGAATCCTTTTTCCCTTTGGATGGCATTTGTCTGGTAGGCTCCCTCACAAAGCAGGTTTTGGCTGGATAGTTCCTTTGAAAGTGGAGAACTGGTGAGATAAAAATGTATCTGAGCTCTTGGAGCACCTTACCCTTCTCCTGGAGGGCCTTAAAGAGATCAGCTGCTGCAGTACCAAACAAGACTTTGTTGTCCAAAGGAGAATCCGTGAGTTTAGACTTAATGTTATCAGGGAGAGGCTACAACCTTAGCCAGGGATATCTCTTGATGACAGACCCTGAGGCTGCAGCTCTAGATGAGGTCTCTACTGCATCATAACTGACCTTTATTGCATGCTTAGTTACTTGAGAGCAGGAATTTAAGAGACTAGAGAGTTTGGCTTTGGCCATGGAATCAGGCAGGTCATCTAATTGCTTAACAACATCCGAAGGAAGGATCAGCGAGTATTTGGCCATGTGTGTCCGGTAGTTAATGGTCCTCACTGCTAAAGTGGCAGATGTGTAGACTTTTTTGCCTAGGCGCTCCATTAATCTGCTCTCCTTGTCAGAGGGAAGGAGGGAGGTGGAAGGAAGTAATTTGGAGGTTTTGTCTGCAGCCACAGAAATCGTGGAAGGGTCTGCAGAAGGGGCCTTGAAAAGAAATTTAGCATCTTCAGGAACTTTGTAAAACCTGTCTGGGCACTTACGTGCAGAAGGTTGTGAATCTGGGTTTTTAGAGGCAGCCAGGAAGGTATCCAAGAAGGCAGGATGCATTGGAGGGAATGCAGATGGGTTAGGAGACCCCATTTATAAGAGGTCATAATACATCTTTTGATCTCAGTGACCTGGCTGCAGTCCCACTTAAAAAAGTCCTTCATCTGTACAATAGTTTTACCAAAGGTAATGTCTTCCCTGGGGGAATCAGTACCATTGGACTCCTCCTCTGGGGAAGTGTACCACATGGGGGATGCAATTTGTGAATTGTAAGTAAGGGATGCATCTCCTAATGAGTCTTCTTCTTCACAGGATAATTCAGTAAGTAGTTTACCCTTAGGGGTAGATGCTGAAGGGATCTGGGTTGGAGCAGAGGCCTGGCGTAAGGCAAGAAAGGCATTCAGAAGGCCATAAGTAAAGGCCTACCAGTCAGGTGCCTGGTCTGAAAGTGCAGAAGCCGGGGGAAGGAGCAATATGCTTTGTCTTTTAGTTCTTCTTTTTGTCAAGCTCCAACACAGGTGAGTCAGTGATGCAATGTAGGGATCGAGGGCCAGAAGTCACTCTACAATGTCTGTGGCAACATCCTCGTGTACATTAATCTGGGAAAATCCACGCAGGCCCTCAGAAATAATAAGCCTATGTCCCCCCTGGCACCCAAGTCGGAGGTCTGCAACTCCCTCTGGGATATGCCAATGGCTTCTTTGATGGCTTCCTTCCGGGTACCCACCAAAGGAAGATCTGCAGATTTTGACTAGGACTCCAGGCCTTCACTAGCCTTGAGATGTACGGTTGGAATAGAGGGTGCAGCCGTAAGGTCAGGCTGCACTTTTTTGGCCTTTTTAGCAGGTGGCACATCTGTGGAACCCGATGTCAGATCCTTGTCTTTAGTTAGATGTTTCAAGTGTTGGTTCTCTAAGTATAGTTTTAATGCAGCCAGATGACTCCTAAGGGTTTTGGGGACAAAGGCCTGACAGATTTCACAAGAAGTGTGATCGTGGTCTTGACCTAAACAAAATAGGTAGAGCTCATTCAAGTCTTTTTGTGGAATCTGCCTTCCACACCAACACTTGCCCTTTCTATCTGACATGAAACCCAAACCACAGTAGCAAACAAAAATCTATGGGGTACTTATCTGAAATCAGATAACACAAAGTCACTTCAGCAAAAGACGACTGGAGCTGGTGTTCACACAAGCAGCAGAAAAGTTCTGGCATTTTTAATTTCTCCAAGTCTTTTGGGTTTCTAATACCATGATGGAAATGGTAAGTCAAAGTACAATTAAAGTTCATGAAATTAGTATTGTTTCACTCTTTGATGTTAGCCAAAAGTGCTCTTCGCAGCACCCGCAATGTGCCCAGTAATGACTCCTTCTGCAATTTGTATGGTGTTACATGAATTGGTAACATATCTAAATACAATTGTAAATTCTTTTTTATAAGACCCGTTCCTTCTACTACTATTGGAACTGTTTGGGTATCTTTCTACCACATGGCTCTCATTTCTGCCTGCAGATCAAGGTATTTTATGACTTTGTGTCTCTCTGTATGCAAGACACTGTAGTAACTGGGTGTGGCGATTTCAATGATCAGTGCTAGCTTTGAGGTCTTTTCTTGGACCACTATATCTAGTTTTCTAGCATCTATCTTTTGAACTGTTAGTAATGGGTGATCCCATGTGATATAAACTTCATCATTTTCTACGATTCTTTGTGGCTCATGTTTCCAGTGTTTTTCAGCCACTTCGATACCATAATGTTTGCACAATTTCCAGTGTAACAGTCTTGCCACATTATTATGCCTTTCAGTATACAGTCCCTCTGCCATTAGTGTGTCACAACCAGCTGCAAGACGTGTGACTATTTCCAATTCAGTTTTACAAAACCTACGTATGTCTGTTTCTCCCACATGTTCAATGTAGGTGCATGCTGATGTCTGTTTTGTACCCGACGTCTGCTTATGACCAATGTTCACAGAGAGATGCGGGACATCACACGTATCTTCACAGTAGCATCTAACTTTTGTAAAATGGCCGGACGTATGTGAGTCCTCTGAAGGCAGACTCCCTTATGTTATGAATGCAGCAACATATGAATAGAAAGATATCATCAAGATAATTCTCTTCCACACACTACTCTAACTCTACAACAGTCAACCCTGAACTCCAGTAATTTAACTTTTCATGCTATAAATGTTAGAAGCATAAGAAATAAAATTGCTGAACTATATGCCTGGATTACCCAACATAAACCTGATATTTTTGCTGTAACTGAAACTTGGCTTAAACCCAGCATAAATGACTCAGAAATTATACCTCCCTGCTATAATATCATCCATCATGACTGTATAAAGAGGAAAGATGGTGGCGTTGCTTTAATATTTCCCAACAACTACCACATTTCCCTTTACAATAAATCAATACCAAAATTCAATTCAGTAGAGCTTCTTATAACTTTCTTGAAATTAAACAATTACAAACAAATATGTATTACTGTTCTTGCATCCCTGTTGGCAACAATACAGCTATACTAGAAGCTATCCTACAGTCAATTTCCATAACAATTCCACAAGAAATAATACTATTAGGTGATGTGAATGTCAGTTGGTTGGACATAAACACTAACTCCCCTACATCTAGTATGAACTTATTTGGCTTCACACAACTAATTAATAGCCCACATATTATAGAAAGACATCAAATTCCCTATTACACTGGATCCTAGTATTGGAGCCTAGCAAATATACCACCTCAGATACAAAGTCTGACTGTCTCAGGGATCATTCTCCCAATCTATATAACCAGACATCTCAAGCATCCACTTAAACAGCATGTTTATAAAACAACATGCAACCTTTCTAAATTTAACACAGAAATATTCATTACTAACCTATCATTTATTAACTGGAACTTCCTAAAACTCTTCCCCTTAGATGATTCTGAAAATGAATTCTGTACAACTTTCCTGAATATCCTAAATAGCCTTGCACCATGACGACTAAAAACAAATAATGCAATTTGGCTATCCAAAAAGAGTAGAATGCTAATGTAGGATAGAGAAAAAGCATGGAAAGAATGGGAAAAATATAAAATATCACAATATCTTGAAAACTTCAGAATGGTTTGCAATTGTGCTAAAAAGCAAATTAATGAAGACAAAAAACTATACTACAATAACTTTCAAAACAATAGTAAACGCAATCCAAAAAAATTCTGGACAGCCATTAAAGAAATCTTGCATCCTGGCTCGCTTCAAGAGGAACCTTGATGATTGGATGGGAGATAGGAAATTCACCCTGGGGATCACATCGGTAGCCCTGCTAGACAGGGGTTCAGGAAAGTAAATATCTGTGGGAAGCAATAGCCAGGGAATCATTATGGCTATGCTTGTATTGGCCCTAGGGCCGATAGCCTAGTACCTACCTTTGAACCGATGAACCATAAGTTCAACCCTGTCTCCTTTCTCAATAACTCATCACTCAAAAATGCAATACAGTTCAACTCTTTTTTTTCACAGATAGTATAGCATCTCTAACCAAGAATTCCCCAACAGCTAATCATAACCCTGTCCAACAGCCGTGTATCGCCACATCCACTTTCACCTTCAAGCCATTGAATACATCCAATATAAAACTAGTCTTAAACAAGCTCAAACCATGCTCTACTTTAGCTGATAATGACCTTCTTAGTGACTACCTTAAAATAGCAGCCAGCCCTGTCTCAGTTCTTAAAAAATATGTCAATCCAAGAATCTCAAGTTCCCTCTCTCTGGAAAAAGTCACACATTATTCCTCTGCACAAAGGAGGAAATTCAGCAAATATTACTGACTTTAGACGTGTAGAAATCTTATCCCCCTCTGCAAAATACTTGAAAAATGTATTCAAAAACAATTGCTGACTATCTCCTGCAGGAAGAACCCCTATTCCCCACACAACATGGCTTCCATCCTTCCCATAGTATTAACACTGCACTTCTAACCTATATAGGTACTGTCAATAAAGCTAAAGGTAATGACAAACTAGTCTCCTTATTTCTATACTTGTCTAAAGTCTTTGACACAGTTTATCATAACACATTTCTACTTCAGATGTCCTCATCAAGTCTCTCTCTCAGCCCACCCTTCTATTGTTCAGAAGTTACCTATCTAATAGGTATCAGTCAGTAAAATGACACTCCACCTTCCCTCCATACCTCCCATTCACTACCAGTGTACCACAAGGCTCTCTGCCTGGTCCCCTCCTCTTTAACATTCTCATCAACACCCTCCACACAAACACACAACAGGTTCCCTCTAATACAGTACACAGATGACTCCATACTCATTTGCACATCCAGTGTCTGTCAGCCTGGGATGACATGCTCGACAGGCCACGTTGCTTTGCTAGGGACGGCTTGCACCTGTCACCACTGGGCTTTCGGATATTGGCAAAGGCTCTTGCCACCCCCATAGTGCCTTTTTTAGGCAAGGCTCAAAAGTCAAACCCACCCCCATAGACAGCACAAGGAACAAGAAACTAAGGGTAATGCTGCTAAATGCCAGAAGTCTTAACCTCAAGATGCATGCACTCGAAGCTCTCCTCAGTATGGAGAACATCGATATCTGTGCAGTGACAGAAACCTGGTTCAAGGCTCCAGAGAGCACCCCAGCACTACCAGGCTATACCTCATATCATGCTTTTCGGCCCCAAAACCCAGACCGAACCACAAAAGGAGGGAGAGTTTCCATATTTATCAAGGATATCCACACCTCCAGGTTAGTGGCATTGCACGGGTATCGGAGACCATCCATGTGCAACTAACAGTGGGCAAGACTGCTTTTCAGTTTATAGCATCCTACAGACCACCCTCTCAAAGTCAGGAATCCCACTCGGCTTTCCTGACAACATTGGAGAACATGAAGATCTCTCCGAACACCATTATATTGGGCGACTTCAACTACCCAAACATTGACTGGGAGCACTACTCAAGCCCCAGCACCTTAGCCCAAAGGTTCCTGGAAATTATAAACTCAAATGCTATGGAACAACTAGTCACCACTCCCACAAGAGGGGACAACATACTAGACCTGATCATTACCAACATGGGGACTCTATGCTCCACACTAGAAGTATATCCCTCATTGGTAAGATCAGACCATAAATTAATTTCACTGGATGTCCACATCCCGACCCCACCCCCAGCCCAGAAAACCACAGTGAAAAACTTCTCAAAAGTGAACTTCTCACTTCTCAAAACTGAAGTGGAATCCTTCAAGGCCCCAGGGCCAGTGGAAACTACGGCCCAAACTGCAGAATCCTATATAAATGCATTCTACGGACATCTCCAGGAATGCATGGATCATGCTATCCCAAACAAAACCAAGACCAAAACATCCAAAGGCAGGCATCCAGTCTGGTGGACCCCTGCCATAAATAAACTGTACAACAGAAGGAGGAAGCTACTACATGATAGAGCAAAATACCTAATAGGGAAGGCATCTCTGATCAGTACTAGCAAAAAATTACGATCCCTCATAAAATCCTCCAAGGCCAGCTTCGAGAGAAAAATTGCACAGGACACCAAAGACAATCATAAGGCTTTTTTCAGTTATGTTAGAAACCTGGGATGCAACTCCTAGACTTGTTCTGAGTTGATTCTAAATGACAAAAAATACACTGAACCCACAGACATCGCCAATATCCTGGCAGACAGGTTCAGTGCAAACTTCTCCACCCCTCCCCCCCAAAAGAGCAAGTATCTATTCCGGCAGAGGGCTGCCTCCCAAAAATCTCTGATGCTCAGGTGAAGGCTGCCCTCTCCAAGCAAAAAACACTGGTTCCATGTGACCAGATGGCGTCCCAGGTTGCGTCCTACATGAACTCCAAGAGGAACTAATTCCTCAAATAAAACAGCTATACAATCTCAGCCTCACTACAGGATATGTGCCCACAGAATGGCGTACAGCAACAGTGGTCCCACTCCATAAAGGTGGAGCCTCTATGGACCATGGAAACTATCGCCTCATAAGCCTGACTAGCTTAGTCTGCAAGGCTATGGAGAGGATCATCATGGAGCTCATAAACAAAGACATTGGGGACCTACAGACACTAGATCCTACCCAGTTCGGCTTTGTCAAGGGCAGATCCTGCCTTTTGAACCTGGTTGACTTCTTTGAAACAGTCACCAAAGCCATAGATGAAGGGAAGGTAGTCCACACAGCCTGTCTGGACCTTGCAAAGGCATTGGACACAATACCCCACTCGGGCATCATAGATAAGCTTAAATATAAACCCCTATGTCACAAGATGGGTCACAAACTGGCTCAAAGACAGAACCCACAGAGTGAGAGTTGCTGGAGCCATGTCCGACTCGAAACCAGTCACAAGTGGCATCCCACAGGGTTCTGTCCTGGGACCACTCTTGTTCGGTATATACTTTTCCGAGGTACAGGCAAACGTGGGAGGACTATGGCTCACCAAGATCGCAGACGAATGCAAACTGGGTGCCATAATCAACTCTCCAGCTGACACAAACATCCTTCAAAAAGGTCTCACAGAGACAGATAACTGGTGCCAGTGCCATGGTTTAAAGCTAAATGCCAAAAAAATGTCATACCCTTTGACAAAAACAATATGCCCACAAATTACCACATAGGCAGAAACCCGTTAAGTACAGAGAAAGTTATTAGAGACCTGGGGACCCAAGTTGATAGCAATCTCTCCTTTGAAAACGACATTGCCAAAGTGGTTAGAAAGACCTTCTACATAGCCCACCTCATCACGAAGGGTTTCACATCTAGATCAAGAGAGGTAATCGTGCCCCTTTATTCATCCCTCATCAGGCCCATCATAGAATACAATGCCCCTTTTGGGATGTAACTTACCCGATACCTGCAGCAATTAGAAAGACCCCAAAAGTATCTCACCAAGAGGATCAAGGGTCTCAAACAGATGCCATATGCTGCTCGGTTAAAAAACTCCAGCTTTACTCAGTTGCATACCACCTACTTGAGGCGATCTATGCCTGACATACAAAGCTCTGTCAAATACAGAATTCATGGACATGCTCCACCTGAGTAACTCTAAATCCGTTAGAGTCATACACTCGAGGGACTTGAACCTCAGCACAGAAATAAATAGAACTTGCTGGAGGGACAGGTTCATAACCCAGAGGCTCCCTTCGCTCTGGAATAGAATTCCAGTTCATGTGAGGCAGAGCACCTCACTGAATCTCTTCAAGAAGAATCTCGATAAGTGGATGGGGGATCGTAGGTTTGTCCCAGGGATTACTCCCGTGTCACTATTAGACAGAGGCACAGTAAACTAAATCTTAAAAAGGGCACAGTATACTCAAATCAAGGGGTGGCGTAAGCCATACAGAATCGGGCTAGGCTTATAATTGCCCCAGGGCAGATAGCCTAGTATGAACCTATGAACCTATGAACCTATGATAATGTGGCACACCTAAACAAAATTACTCAGGAAGCTTTAACAGCAACTGAAACATGGTTTTGTAGGGTTCCTATTTCCTGATCGAATGTTAGCAAATACCTAAACGTCGAACTGTAGTGCGACCCTGGAGTTAGAATATATAGTTAGGGGGGTGTGGGGGGCGAAGCCCCCACTTACTTTTCTTTTACTAAGCAATATTACATCAAAAGTTAACAATATCATAACTATATATTCTAACTCCAGGGTCGCACTACAGTGGGGAAGGGGGCATATTCCATTTTCTTGCTAATAATACTTGTCAGTCAAATGAAGTGTCGGGCAAATGAAGTGTCAGACAAATGAAATTTCAGTCAAATGGGGTCAGGCAAATGAGTGCCAGGCAAATGAAAGTTAGGTCAAAAGAAGTAGACCCATATATATATATATATATATATATATATATATATATATATATATATATATATGGATCTAGGACTTTTGATCAAAAGATCAAAAGTCCGAATCCATTACCACTGAACACACTTTAACGAAAGCGCTTTCATTGAAAAAGCACTTTCGTTAAAGTGTATTCAACAAAAAAAAAACACTAAATTAATGTTTTTGCAGGGGGGAAAGCCCCCCTGCACCCCCCACACCCCCTACTTTAATATTCTCCCTCCAAGATCGCACTACAGTGGGAAAAAGTGAATTTTCCCTTATCTGGACCGTAGTATGACCTCCGCAACAGGCTTACTTATGTGAAAGTGCTTCTTCAGTGAAAAGCACTTTTGCATAAGTATGCTCGGCCGTAATGGATTCGGACTTTTGATCCATATATAAATATATATATATATATATATATATATATATATATATATATATATATATATCTTCTTACCACATACAAAATTATCCAGAAGCTGTCTGCTTCTCTAGCACAAAATAACATTCTACACAACTATGTTCGTACTCAGTCATTACGATCCAATGACCAATACACCTGTCTTCCATAAACTTACCAAATCTACTGAGCATTGTCGATTCTCATAGCATGTTGCTAAGGCCTGGAACTCCTTACCTCTAGCTATCAGGCCAATACCCTCCCTCCCATTCTTCAAAACCATTCTGAAAGACTCTCTAGTGAAAAGTTGGCTCTGTTCTTACTCAATACCAGGATAAACGATATCACTAAATGTGAACAAATATCTATTCATACCTTACCTCTCCTTACTGTCCATTTACTCGCTTCCTTACTTCTATCAGTTTCTCTCCCCCCTGGCTTTCTCTCTAAATATACCATAAACCTGCTTTTTTATTACTTCATATTGCAGTTCCTGTTTGTATTATACTAACTTACTTTTACTTTTTCTATAAATTGGCTAAAATTTCTCTAACTATTAAATCATTGTCATTTAACTTGTATCTATTCTTAACCAATATTTTTATATTATGTCTAACTTGGTATAATTACTTAAACTGTATTTTTTTTTGTATTATTTTTAAAAACTGTAAAATTATTATTATTAAAATGTTTTGAAATATGTTGGAGATTTTCTACCCAGGCTTCCACTGAAAATGGCGTCCTACCCACTTGGACTTTCCCAGTAATCGAATGTCAACAAATAAGTAAATAAATAAATATATTTATTTATTTTTTTTAATTTATTTTACATTTGTTGACTGGGCTAGTCCAACTGGATATATATCCGTTTACAGTAGAGGCCCGGGGAGAAAAGCTCCAGTACAGGCAAAACAAACAATGATATATCACAAAAAAAATTATTTTGAATAAAAATATAAAAGGTAAAAAAGAGAATTGCAAAATAAAATCTAAATACTTATAAGATGAGTTCAACAAATTAAAAATAAAAACATAATACTGAAGTTAGACTAATAGGAGGCATACTTTTAAGATGTAACTCTCAACAATAGAAAGTGTAAGTTAGGAGCTCAGAAGGGGGATGGGTAGAAAAATTAGATGTGAGGAGACATTCTTTTCAGTCGGGATTAGTACAAGGACATAGCCATTGAGTTTTAAGATGTTCTTTGATATGTTTTTTGAACAAAGAGGTAGAGTCTTGATTAATTATTTCTTGAGGGAGTTGATTCCAGTGTTTACCTATGGAATTTGAAAATAACGATCCCAGCTTTATTGTATGATTTAGTTGAGGATACTAGGAGTTTATTGGCAGAGCGAAGTGTGGCTAGGTTTTTATAAGGAGAAATCAGTTTTGCCAGGCTAGGAGTATTATCAGGTAAGTGAAGGGTCTTATGAATGACAAGTAATTGTTGGTAGAGTAGGTGGTTGTTTAGCTCTAGCCAATTTAGTTGTTTGAGGTTGAGACAGTGGTGAGTTCTGAGGGGAGTAGCAGTAATGAATCTGGCTATACTATTATAACAGGTAGAGAGTTTGGTAATGTTATTTTTAGATAAGGTAGTATATATAGCTGAGGCATAAAAAGGGTGGAGATCAGGTGGGTCTGTGCAATGTTTTTTCTGGCTGCTGGGGTAAGGAAGGGTTTAATTCTGTAAAGTGTCCCAATTTTTTTATTAACAGCTTTAATAGTAGTGTTAATATGGTCATCAAAGTTGAGATGGTTGTCAATGGTTACACCTAATAGTCGAGTGGTTTTATCAGGGTTAATACAGGTAGAATTATTTGAGGAGACAGTGAAGAATGGTGTAGGAGATTTATTAGTAGGAGTAAAGAGAAGAAGCTTAGTTTTTTGGGGTTAAGGAGGAGGCAGTGTTGCATAAACCATTTTTCAATGTTTTGGAAAGCTGTTTGGGTGATGGACTGGAGGGAGGAAACATTTTTAGCAGTGCAGATCAAAGTCGAGTCATCTGCATATTGGATGCAGGTAGCTTGTGGCACATTCAAATAAAGGTCATTGATAAATAATGAGAAAAGCAGGGGTCCTAAGACTGATCCTTGTGGAACACCAACATTTACTGGGAGTAAGCATGATAGGTTGTTCCCCCAAAGCACTGTTTGTTGCCTGTTTACGAGATAGCTTCTAAACCACTGTAGACAATGTGAGCTGAGAGAGAAGAGGTTGAGTTTTTCAAGAAGTATATTATGGTTAACCATATCAAAAGCTTTTGATAGGTCTATGAATAGTGCTGAGGAGAAACGATTATTATTTCGATTATTATTTATGGAGTCAGAGAAGGAGAGGGCAGTGGTAGTGCTGTGGAAAGGTCTGAATCCATGTTGACAGTCAGCTAGAAGTTTGTTTTGAAGAAGGTAGTTAAGAAATTGTTTGCGCACGCATCTTTCCATTATCTTAGCTAATGGGGACAGTAAGGCAATAGGGCGATAGAGAGCTCAGAAGAAGAGCCCCCTTTATGTAGAGGAATTATATGGGATATTTTCCAAATGGTAGGGATGTTTCCTTCAGAGATAGTCCTATTAATCAAAATAGATACAGGGTGATAAATAGCTTTTGCAGCTATTTGTAAGTATTCCGAAGGGAGTTGGTCAGCAGATGGGGTACAAGGTTTGATTTTGATGAGAAGCTTATAAATAATGGATGAAAATACAGGTTGAATTTGTAATATATAAATATCTATTCAAATTAAGTCAGGATGATAAGAGTTAAAAAGAAAAACTGCAAGTAATAATTGAAATTGATATATTTTGTGCCACATTGAAATATATACTATGGCACTATCTTCACGTCAAATAAAGCAATATCCTGCCCTCTTTCAAAGTTAGTCTTTTTAATTGCTGGGCAGTCATACATTTGCATCAAAATTATTTTGTGTAGCCCTTCCAGAAAAGTGGGGCAAACACTAGTAAATTCATAATAATTCAGTGTCTTTACTTGACTAAACACTTAGTAGCCTTCGTGACTGCTTGCGTAGTATCAGCCTCTGAATGTATGGGTTCACAGATTCATAGGTAAGCACTAGGCTAGTTGCCCTTGTGAGCATTTTAAGCCCAGCCAATTTCCCTTTTGGTGCTTGAATTATCTTATTCTATTTGGTGCTAGATTGTCCTAACCCATCCTAAGGTTAATAATTATATATTATTTTATTTATTTTTTTATTTTATTTAATCTTTGTTGATCATGTTCGAGCCATTAGGGTAGTAGCCTCTTTTCAGAGTAGACCAGAGGTGGTATTTATACTCTTAGGGGGAAATATGGCCGGGCATCAGGGAACTTTCTGTATTCTTTTTGATAGGTTTCATGGGATCTTTTACATCCAAATGAACTACCACCAACCCAAGCAGATGGGACCTCGGTTTAACATCTCATCTGAAGTATGGCACACTCAAGAATGCATCACCCTTCCTTTACCTGATATGGAAATAGAACCCACAGCCTTCTGCACGAAATGCAAGTGTGCAACACACTAATGTGAATAACTGGGATCACAGCATAGATAATTTGAGGGGGCCTATACATGGAATAAAGCTGCCTCTGTCCATTAGTTGGGAGGGTGGCCTAATGGTTAAGGTGTTTGCCTTACAAACACAAGGTACAGGGTTTGAATCTCACAGGGGATAATTGGCTAGGCTTAAAATGGCTCGCAAGGGCAGTTAGCTTAGTACTAACCTATGAACCTAAGTTGTAAAGGCAGTAGTCCTGGCGTAAATGTTCTGCTTCCCAGCCATAGTTCCTAGCTGCATTTCTACACATATTTTTATGACTTATTTGTTCCAGAAGAATTGTATATCGTACTTTACAGAATAAAACGAAAACATGCATCTTTGCATGGATGCTTTATTTCTAACTACCACCGCTTTAGAGATATTTGCATCTGTTAGTCAACTAAATATGCACATAGGCTTGCATATAATATTTTTGTGAATATCTCAAACATGGAAGGATGGTGCAGTGGTGCAGTGATTTATGTTGTTGCCTCACAGCAAGAGGTTCTCCAGTTCAGTTCTTGGCTGGGGTGCCTTCTGTGTGGAATCTACATGTCCTCCCTGCATTTGTGTGGGTTTCCTCTGGGTGCTCTGGTTTCCTCCCATGTTACAAAAACATGTGCCTGGAGCATTTCTCCTTGGGCCTCCACTGAAAATTGACTCGTTCCAAGTCGGACTTTCCTGGTAAACAAATGTCAATAAATAATGGTATAACACCAGCAAAACTGCTTTACAGCAAATTGAAGCTCACATTTTCATAAATAAAAGATCAGCTGATATCAGGGGCCTGTCTTCTATGGTCTCAAAGATATCAAGAGTTGTTGGGATAGTTATAATAGCAACATTTTTGTGCAATTTATTGCTCACTATAAAATTACATTTGTGTCTGTCTGACAAATTAATGCTATCATTGTGAAAAGGAGTGCATGCTGAACAACTTTCTTTTCTATACTTCCTTTGTAATATTTTCATTTCTTGATATCTGTACATTTATTTATATGCAGATTTAAAAATTACATTTTCAGAAAATTATTTCAAGTGAAAGTTCAGCCAGGAGGTCTGCAGGTGCTAGGAGGTGTGAAACACCTCTCCTGATAGCCATGAAGGAGTTATAATTCTGGTCACGAAAATTCATAGTCAAGCTAAATAAAATCACTCAAACCATTTCTACCACAATGCATTGCAAAGAAGCATATCTTTTCATCTGACTGCAGTTGATCCTCCCATTCCTCCTCCATATCCACTGAGCTGGAAGAGTCATCCAGATTTACAGATGCCTTGTATTCAGTTTCCATTACTTCTCAGAATTCATGGAATTCATTCCCTCAACTTAGTCATTGTTTCTTTATTATCTTTCAGTGCTAACAATCCTTCTGCAAAAAAAAAAAACAAAAAACAAAAAATATGTTCTGTTTGATATCATCCATAAACTGCATCCTCTCTTGAAAGGTTGCATCTGAGTAATCATGAACCATAAACACCATTTGACTGTACTGTAGTTTTCAGTCCTGGTTGCCAGAACTGCCAAATATCAGCTGCTTCTGATATATAGACACAAATCTCGCAAAAATCACTGTGAATCTGCCATACAGCCTTTTTAATACAGATAATGGCAAATGAGACATTGTCAAAATTCTTAAGCACGATTTTGTGAAACCTGTCAATTGTGCCATTTTAGTTTTCATAAAATCTATTAAATCTAATACTTATTTTCCTTTCAGTACTTCTGGAAGGAAATTGTTTTCTGGTTTCTTGGGAGCCATGAATTCCATTGAGACCAGCTGGTGGTGTTCATAGTCCACTTGTCCACCGACAGTCTTCATTTTATTTCATACTTCAGCTACCTGCTACTTAATAGACATGATATTCAGCTGCTGAGAATGCAAAACCTCAGTGTTATCAACTCCATACAGTTCCATTATATTTATGTCCTTCCAAAAATACAAAAAAATATACCACAAACCAAATTTCATTTCTTCCAAACTTTTTGTTATTTCTCTGATATTCAGTTAAAATTTTTATCACCAATGAAATATTGTTGCAGTGGTTGGCTTTCATCTTGATTAACATCCCCACACATTTCTAATTCCACATTCACTATTTCAGCTAAACTTAACATGTTTTTCAGTTAGCAATTTAATGCAGTAACCTTCCCGTACTCAGTTACTGTTTCTTATCTTGAATTCATACCTCTTAACTGAACTTATGAAATCTAAAAAAAGCCATATTGCTCTTATAAACTTAGAAAGCTACTAGAGTAATATATTTGCATTAGCATGCATTTTCTGAAGGATATGAGGTCTGAAATTCAAATGTCTGGCATTATTTGCTGACTTCAATCCTCAGACTGACCAGTAAAAACGATAATTAGGCCAAATTATTATTTGATATGAACAGTAGGGTAGTTTCTTAAATACAAATGAAAGATGGTAGAAAAATATATAAAGGAACAATTAGAGGACAATTAGGGGAAAGGGAAACATAGGTCTGTTTTCACTTAACTACCTGCATCTTAATGCACTTAGCTAACCACTGACCACTAAACTGCTACCTCAAGAACTGCTGCTCTATATGTGAAGAAACACTATTGGTGATATTTTTGTAGGTGGGGTACAAATTATATATTCTCTTTATGAAGGCTTTGCCACCTAATTCCTCATCACTAAATATGCTTCTGAAGCTGCTGCAGCTTGACAAAAAAGAACATATAGTTATTTCATTTTCTCAAAGATGGTGCAGCCTTGTAGGTAGAACCTGGGAGGGTGAGAACCAATCCTGCACATTGGAGTGCAGTGGTCACCCTTCCCAGAAGATGTTTTAAATTAAAACTTTACATTAAACTCTGTTGGATATATATTTCTGATGGGAAGTTGGAATGGTAGGACAGTGTGGTCTTTAAACTGGGCATTGGACAGTTTTGGGTTGTAGTATAGTAGTAAACCCTCCCCCCAAGACATTCATATTGGAAGTGAACAGGCCATAGATTTAGAATGAAAAAAAATAATGACTAAACAATATCTGTCTCCTTTGTTTTCACCATGGTGTGCATGCTCTCATAATAGATAAAACTTGAATAGCAGTATAGGTTCATAGGTTCATACTAGGCTATCTGCCCAAGGGCATTTATAAGCCTAGCCCATAGTTATGTGGCTTTCGCCACCCCTTTAGTTTGAATAAAACTATGCCTATTATTTTGCTGTGCCTCTGTCAAGCAGTGACACTGAAGTAATCCCTGGGGTATATCTGCGATCTCCCATCCATTGGTCAAGATTCCTCTTGAACAAGGCCAGTGAGGTGCTCTGCCTCACATGTACCGGGATTTTATTCCACAGCACAGGGAGTCTCTGGGTGATGAATTTGTCCCTCCAGCATGTTCTATTAATAACCGTGTCAAGGTTTAAGTCTCCCGCCCTTGTGGTTCTGAGGGATCTAGATTTTTTGAGGTGAAGCATATTCATCAAATCTGGGTTTGACATGGCCTTATATGTCAGGCACAGGTCACCTCTGAGCAAGCGGTATGAGACTGAATAGCGCTGGAGTTCTTTCAGTCGGGCAGCATAAGACATATTTTTGAGACCCTTTATCCTTTTGGTGTGGAACTTTTGGGGCCTTTCCAGCTGCTGCAGGTGTCGGGTCAGATACATTCCGAATGGGGCATTGTACTCAATCATAGGTCTAATGAGTGATGAGTACAGGGGGACGATGACCTCCCTTGATCTAGATGTGAATCCCTTCATGATCAGGTGGGCAATGTAGAAGGTTTTCCTAACTACTTTAGCAACATGAGTGTCAAACGAAAGGATACTGTCAACCTGGGTCCCCAGATCCCTGATGATTTCTTCTGTGCTCAGTGGATTGCCACCTATATGGTAGCTAGGGGTAACCTTGTTTTTCCCGAAGGGTATGACTATGCATTTCTTGGCGTTTAACTTTAGGCCATGGCTCTGGCACCAGTTATCCGTTTCTGTGAGGCCCTTAGGCTCATAGGATGGAGGGCTGTTAGAAATTAAATGAGACAGTTCTGGAGAGAAGAGGAAGGTCTTAGTGTTTTATCTCAAGTGAGCAGAGAGAGGGGAATTAGTATAAATGAGGGGATAGTAAATGATTCTTCAATGTTTCACTTATGCAATAACTCACAATTCACTCTGGTGATCAAACCACACCAAAAAATCCAGCATTACCCACAATCTGGAATGAGTTATTGCTATTAAAGAATGAAATTATTTAAGAAAGAAATTATTTACCTTTCTTAAATAATGTTATTGTATAACATTCTTCTGCCTTTTGTGATGTAGTCCACATGCATATGGGACTGACGCTCCCACACTTGTACAGTATATCAGTGCTGTGCAGGGAAAGCAACTGAGAAGAGAGAATATGATTTTCTATTTTTTTTATTTGACTACGATTTTATAAGGGAAGGCCTAAATACAAGGAAAATCAGGTTTGCTTCTTATTATTTATCTTTGCAGTGTGTACCTGATTTTTCTTGTAATTTGCTGTCCTGTATGCATATGCTGCTAGAAAAGTCTGGCCAATTGTACTTCAGAGACTGGACTTTTTCTATTGATATATGCTCAATTTACAACTGGCATGCTGGTTGCGCTGCCCAATCAGCATGCGCAATTTTGAATAATAATGACCATTATTGTATAATTAACATCACATGTAAGATCAAACAGATAGCAACTGGTAATAAAATAAGGGGAAAAGGGTGGGTGCCAGATGGATTAGGTTTAGAAAGATGATTATGATGGTAAAGAACAGAAGGGGAGGTGGTTATTGTTAATGCAGTTGCAGACTTGGCAAAGTTGCCCGGGAGTAAACAGTGCCTCACTGCTACTGGCATGTTGTTTGATGGAGAAAAATGGGAATGAGTAGAGGCATTAAGCAGATGATGCAGAAAAGAAAATAATCATAGGACTACGGCGGAGGTAGAAGTGGTTCACAGAAGTGGGAGCTATGATTGAGGATGTACAGGGCAGATGTGGGAGTGGTCTTAGTTAAGTTACAATAGACAGAAAGCTGAAAGAGGAAATAGCCAAGAATTAAGTACATTTGGAAATACTGCCCAGCAATATAACAGTTCTCACCAGCTGCAGCAGTCTGATTTGCTGGTTGTTGGGTGACAACTTATTTCCAGCAGTAGTTAAAATTCAGCAGTATAACTGAGAATAAATTGGAAGTAATTAGTGATTTCAGCAGAATACGATGTGGCACTACTTCCCCATAGGGGACTGTAGCACACTGTGACTTATACAGTCAAACTGTTCATATTGCCTGTGGCAGAGGTTGGTAATGCTGTGAGGAGAATAATGCATCTCTCCACAGACATGTAGGTATCAAGTACTGCCTCTCATGTACTAGGAGTGCACACGCAAAACAAACTAAAACATTTGTCACTGTTTAATGTTGACTTATACTGAACGTGAATGAGAAAAATTATTTATCCACATCTGGTTCTAACTTTCCATATCATCTCTAGCTTGCAGCAAATATATATAGCTATCAGCTCATTTTAATGTCACTGTGCTGTTAGTGTATAATTATCAGGCAGAAATGTATTTTTTTATTTCATATAAAATAACACCGCCATCTAGTGGCCGTCTTGCTACTGATGTAAAAACAGTACAACAGGCCATTACAACTCAGATCAGCTCATAGTATTTGGGAAAGTAAAGTAATTCAACATGGCATAGTTTCTGGAGCAAAGCAAACTGCATTTTAGCAATAAAAAACAAGACAAATACGACTCCAAAGGTAAATGGTGTCAACAGTTCAAAAGTAACAAAAAATGCAAAGAGTGAGTCCCATGCACATTCCAGGTCTAAAAATTATTTAATAAAATAGAATATAAAAATAATAAAAGTTGGTGAGTGCGTTCGCAACATAAACAGTTGCTTCATCGGACTGATTTAATGTTACACTTTAGTGAAATATTTAAATAAGACAGTGTCACCAATCATAGGAGGTATAACAAAGCACTATAAACAATCACATTGCACATTTACTATTCATCTGAGCGCCATGTAAACTTCACTAGATGTAACAATATGACCAATCAGAGAAAACATAAAATAAAACACTACCACCAATGATAGGGGGCTTAATATAACATTGAAACTAATCACACTACACACTTGTTAACCATTCATTGGCTTAGAACATAGTAATACAGCCACTCAGATTCCACTTAGTGTAGTATGACAACCAATTGTATAGGTTCCTTACAATGAATTTTCTACCAAAAATAAATACAAGGGAAAACAATATAACCAATCATGTTGCAAAGTTACCAACCAAAATAGAGCCATTCAGGCTTTAATTAGTGTAGACTTGTAGCCAATCATGTTCCACAATTAAAACAAATAATATAGTGGCCAAACTAATCAGGCAATGCAAACTGAAACTATGAGGTATAGTCACTGAGGAAATAATAGATATTAAGTTGTTAATAACTACTCAGGAAAGAGTACAGGATTATGCATCAAAGAGGTAAGAAATTGCTGTAACATATAACTTTTGTGAAGAATGTTCAGCTGTGATAAAGCTTGCAGATATTATGAAATTGATACTTGATAATAGATAATGAAGATAAACCGTAATTCACCGTAGACTGCACGAAATAAAATCTGTCACTTCGTTACTAGGGTTCCAAGGATTTAGTATCATTGTATCACACTTGCTAGTGTTGGGTAGCTTCTCTTTATTCTTAATTATATGGTTGATTTGTACATCATACAACCGTGGTCACTGTAGGTCACTATACAAAGTTTTATACATTCAAAACATTCCCAAAAAACTCTAAAATGAAATGCATGCAGTTTAAAATTTGTTAACATCCCCAACATTTACTAGCCTGTACTTCCAATGCCTTCTCCATTCTAGCATTGTAAGTACAGGCCAGTGAATGTTGGGGATGAGTCTGAAGTCATGATGATGCCAAAATAATGTTACAATATTAAGCTAAAAAAATGCATTTTACACTGTGTTAAGGTGAACCAAACCCCACAATGTACTTGTTGAATACTATGGTTTTGCTATCCTTATTTGTGATTAGATCATAACTAAAAATGATTCCTGTTTGTCAGTTTTACTTAGCTGTAAAAATTATGAACATGTAATGGCACCTATGTACTCTGTCATTTTGCCAGAATCAAATTGAGAACATATAAGTCTGGAAAGTTTGTTTGTGCACTAAATAGCTGTGCTCATAGTTAGGTAGGTATAGCAACAATATACCAGCTGGTCTGTTTTGCTAGACTTTTTGTTTTTTGTACATATTGTACCATGTGTAACATAAGTGCAGTAGTAATATACCTGTTTATCTGTTAGCTTTTTTCTGTTGGTTGTTTATTTGTATATAATGTAAAAGTTTATTGCAGGTGTAATAGTAATATACATATTTGTCTGTTATCTAGTTTTCAAAAACGATGTAGTTATTCACTAACCTCTACCAAATTATTTCAAAAATGTGCACTTGTGAAGTTCAACTCTTTGTGCTGTGACACAGTGCTTTTGTATGATGATTGGTGGTTTGTATCAGTAATCTGAATGCTATAGAATACATTCATCATAACTAATAATTAATAATACAGCAGATGCTATAGAATACATTCATCATAACTAATAATTCATAATACAGCAGACAACAAAAATATGGGGAGGTACATTAGTACATGTGACACTATGAAAATGAACGCTTTACAATAAACAATGTATGTGTTACTGGGCCCTGCAAAGTGTGTTTGGGTTGGGAAACTTGTGCTGTTTTAGGGATGCAGGCACACTGTTATATTTGTTTTTCAGGTATGTGAAACAGTATGTTACTGACCCATTGAATGTTGTTAGGCAGGTTATTGCTGCTCCAAGGCTGTCTCAGGATACCTTCAGTGCATCTGTTGGATACACTACATAAGCATGGTATAGATCTACTGAGATAGTATGCTATGCATGACCTCCTGAATTGCCCTTGGGAGGATAATTACCCTAAGATGAATGTGGCTAATGGCCATGGCAGCACAATATAGGCTTGTTATTGTTGTATAACGGACATGTGTGATTGTGCATAGTAATGCATAAGGTATACTGAGGGTCTAAGGCTTGCCTCAGGTGGGTTTCTACCACCACCCCTTCTGAGTGAAACTGAAGAATTCCTATGCTCATTGAGTAGTCAGAAGTCCAATCAGTGGAATTTTGGTGCAGGCTTGATGTAGGACTCCTTCCATGTGCAGGTAGGTGACATTCACATTAGTACTCATTTATCATTATCATATGACGGCATCTGTGGGTATTCTTGCTTGCACATTTTGAATTGTATTCTGATGAATCACAAATGTATGATGCTCTGCATGATGGGATCCATATGTAACATCATCTAACAATGTGAGGTCAGGAATGCTGCATATGCTTGCATACTAAATAATGCATGTCATGTGTTTTTGTATGTATTCTGTTCAGATTTTAACACCTCATATGTATCATGCATATGTTGCAGGCTGTAGAGTGTTGTGCACTGCACAAATACAGACCATTAGGTAGATGCATGTAGATATCACATTACTCTATGTGTTATTGTTATGTAGTTGTAACCTAACACCATTTCTGTTTGTTGTTATGGCTGATTAAGAGGATGTCAGTATAGGTACAGACACCCAAGTTGGTGGACATGTCCTCTCCCCAGTAAGAACAGTCTAGGATGATGAATGTTATGCATTGTCCTCCCAGAATAAGGCACGTCTCAGATAAGATTATCTTGTACTAGACATACTAACACCTTCCACTGAAGCACATGAAACACTGCAGTACTGTAGGCAGGTGTGGTTAGTGCACACAAAGCTGCATCAGAACTCAGTAGGGTGTGTCTACAGTGTGGAGGTATCTGAGGAATACTGGTCATCACAGCCCATCAACTGCCATAAAACAAGGCCCAAACTATAGCAGGCAGGCAGCCAGTAAGGTACTGAGGAGGTAGAGGATGAGGGCTGTAATGACCAAGCAGACCAGGCTGTTTGAGGAATGCACTAGGGCTGTAATGACCATGGAGACCAGGCTGTTTGAGGAATGCATGAGGGCTGTAATAACCATGGAGACCAGGCTGTTTAAGGAATTCATGAGGGCTGTAATGGCAATGGAGAGCAGGCTGTTTAAGGAATTCATGAGGGCTGTAATGACTATGGAGACCAGGCTGTTTGAGGAATGCATGAGGGCTGTAATGACCATGGATACCTGGCTGTTTAAGGAATGCATAATCTTTCTTTACTAGTATATATGTTGCTGCAGTCCCTTGAGTACCTACAGTGTCATGTCATGTGTTCTGATGCCATACTAACTCAGGCGCCTTACGATGCCCCACATATCCTAACCCTATGCACAATGATGCTGAAAAACACCATGCCAAACATATAGGGGATATGGATAGGATGATGTCTTATTATAAAAGCACCAGCTAACAGTATGTGTACAGTTCTTGACATAGCATGTAACATCATGCCTGCTACAGATCTGGAATTGGTATGCATGACCATGGTCATGGTACATAGTGGCCATGATCTGTAACTGGAAGGGGATCCACTGTATAGGCTGCAAGCATTAGTCCTCTAACATCAAAGATGACTCCAAGTGTATCATACCATGACTAACAATCTTGTACAAGGACTTTGTCATATATAGCAACATCAAAATCTACCACACACAGCCCTGATGTACCCACTGATGTTAAGTCATTTGCTTTGAAGGTGAAAATGCACCCTCTGAAGATGTTCTGAGTTAAAAATGGACCATTGTTGCATGTGGTATCCCAGTGAGGCCATGTCATTATACTGTAGCCACCTGTATCACAAGACACAGCACAACATTATATTATAATGTGCAGCACAGTTTCATCTTTTTGTGTCTCTGCTTATATATTTTATTTGCACCACAGTGTTGACAGAAATGGTGACTGCCATGCCTAATGTAGTAATTATAAACTGAAGTAATGCTTCATGCCACAGGTTGTGAAGATATTTGCATGGTCTGGGATGGTACCATAATCACATCCCATTTTATCAAGGAATAATGTCTTAGAATTTGCAACTTATTTCTAAAATCCTGGCTTCTCTATCAGATGGCAGACATGTCAATCAAAGTATTCTCTTAGTGAGGGCTTCTTCCCAGATGTGTCAGTTGATGGTCCACTTTTTTCTGCACTGTCATCAGATTTATGTACCTTATATAATACTAAATGCTCACCTTGAGACTTGTAAGGCCTCTCTGAATGCCTAGGGGCTAATGCTTGATTATCTGGATTTGCTTGGTTCCATAATTATAACCTTAGTATTAGGAAGGAAAAGATCCTCGACCCAAAGTTGTGGTTGATCAGCACTAATATTCTCAGAATTACTCTTTTTACAAGATGGCACATCTTTTACACCCAATAGGCTTTCATTTATTAATTTTCTCATATATTCTTTATCCTAGTCATTTTCACAGGGGAGACAACTAATGGGCATAAGGTATTGAACCAATCCTGGATGAGATGTCAGTTTATCACTGAGGATGCACTCACTGACACAGACTCTGCACACTCAACTACAGGAAACATCGATGACTGTCAGTTCACCTACCTGCATGTCTTTGGGATGTGGAAGGAAACAGGGGCACTTAACAAAAATCCATGGGGATGCAGGAAGAGCATATGGACTCTACTCAAGAACACCTCAACTGGGAACTGAACTGGAAAATCAAACAGGAATGCTAACTAAGGCACTACAGTGTCACTCTATATAACTAGTACTTCTATAAAAAAACAAATTAAGCAATGTGACTGGGACAGACAGGGAGAGCAAAACAATGGGAAATGGGAAAGAAAGGGGAATTTCAACAGATTTAAAGATTTATATAATTGCTAAGTGACAGCTATACTTGTGTCTAATAATTAAATAGCAAAAACCAAGCGAGTACCCAAATAAGAGCTGGAGTGGATGAACGTAAAACCACATAGTTTATTCACAAGATGCACAGAATCACAAAGAGGCACAGAATGAACGCTGCTACTGGTACAAATGCGTTTTTGTATACACACTTCTTCAGAAACTAATAACACATGTGAAATAACTGAATTCTGAAGTTCAACAGGGAAATTCAATAGTAGTGTCCGACAAAGTGTATACTTTTAAGGATTATAATATTTTTAATTACAGTCACATTAACATTGATCAAGGGCATTTCAAACTTTTTTTTATGGGGTTCAAATTTGTCCCATTTAGGAAAGCGGACCTAGTTAAAACGATTGTTGACCTCAAGTTATTCATCAGGAAAAAGAATTTGGCCTTATTTTTTGGCAAACAAGGAATAAATACTATTCCGGAATTAACACTAAAAAGAAAAAGCATTTTTAACCCTCCATTACACCCACAATTAAAAAATTTCGAACATATCATGGAGAAGGAAATTAGAAAGGAAGTTCTGAAACATAAAATTCATTCTAACTTAACAGTTAAAGAAAGGGAATATTTGGATTTTTAAGGTCCGACCGCACCATTAGAATCATGCAACCCGATAAGGGGGGTGGCACGGTAATTATGGACAGTATTGAATACGAATCCAAAATGAAAAATGAACTTCAGAACTCATCCAAATACAGTTTAGCTTCAATTAATGAGGTCAATATTGCCACCACGAGGATTCACTTGACATTGGATGACCTATTATTGGAAGGTTCCATTGATTTCAATACACATACATTTTTAGTCAATAAATTTCCTAGGGTTCCTTCGGTTTTTGGCATTCCGAAGGTTCACAAAAGTCCATTAGACCCACCTTTAAGGTTGGTTGTCTCATCTGAAGGTGCAATTACAGCACCCATTGCTCAATATTTGGACAGCAAACTCAAAGAACAAGCATATGTAGGGACCACAGTTCTCAAAGATTCGTGGGACTTTCTGAGACAGTTAAAATCTGAAGTTTACAGTGACAACATAATATTCATTACATTGGATATAGTAGATCTTTTTGGTTGTATACCGCATGATACAGGGTTGAACTGGTTAGAAGAATTTATGTTAACATTTGGGAATTTCCCACACAACGATTTTAGCAACATTCTCCTTCTCATGGAAGTTTTGTTAAACAACTTCATGTATTTTGAAGGAGAATTTTACAAACAAAACAAAGGAGTAGCGATGGGGGCAAGTTGTGCCCCTACATATGCTAACATTATTCTTTCCTGTTGGGAATTCAAATTTATTCTCAATAGTAGGTTTAAGGATTGTTGGTCATTATACAAACGTTTTTTAGATGACATTTGCCTGTTATGGACGGATACTGAGGATAAGTTTTTTGAATTTTTGAAATATGCACAAAGTATTACTAATTTTCTTAAATTTACTTACTCTATGGATAAGGATATTCTTTATTTTCTGGACATGTGTATTTCTAGGGAAAATGGAAGTTTTTGTTCAAAAATTTTTAGAAAGAAAACTTTCTCAAATTCATATCTTCATTTTAACAGTGGTCACCCTTATTTTCAAAAGAAAAATCTCATTAAGGGACAGTTGGTCAGGGTCAGTAGAATGACCTCAAAAGAAACAGACTTCCAAGCAGAATGTCACAATATCAGTGATATGTTCAGTAACAGAGGTTACCCCCTTGAATTAATACAGCAGTTAATTGATGAAGTGAGTATAGGTAGGAAGACTAGATTTGCTCCCATTTTGGGTCAAGATATCAGTGAACCCCCATCTTCAATTTCTGATAAAGAAACCAAACAACACAAAGATTTGTTCATTTTAGATTATAACGGTGATTCCAACATCATCAAGAGGGTGGTCTCTCAGGAGTGGGACAAATTTATGCAGATCACTGACATTACACCAACAGTACTCGGACAACTACAGTTTATCTACAGAAAGGGGATGAATTTTAAAAGTCTTTTTGAGTACAGGGCAGGGAAATGACAAAATGATACTCGTATGAAGCACGGTACATACAAATGCAGGGCATGCTCCCAATGTACACACATTATGAATACAATCTCAGTTGAAATTCCCAGTAGAAACAGAGTAATTATGAGCAAGGAGTATGCAAACTGTAACAGTAGTAGTTTAGTCTATTTAGTTTCATGTAATGAATGTGATTCCTTTTACGTTGGAAAAACAGAACGTAAATTAAGGACTAGAATTTATGAACACCATTATGAAATTAATAAGGCGAATTCTAGAAATGCACTGTATCGACATAAGTTAACATGTACACAAGCGTCATTTTTCTTTTTTGTTCTGGAGATTGTGCCAAAAGAAATACGGGGAGGTATGTGGGAAGCAAAATTAGAGTACCGGGAACTATATTGGCAAATCATTTTGGAAGCCACTAGGGAACCCGAACTCAATGATATGCTTTCCATTACACCAGTATTAAAGCTGAGATCTGCCAAATTATAATAATGTCACATACATTGAGGTTTAATTTCTCCACTAGAGGTCAGTATTGTATGTGTTTATGGAAACTTTGGATATAGAATTAAATCCACACATTTTTGTCAAATATATATATATATTTTAACATTTTTTAATATAATTCTTATCAAATTAACAGAGTTGGTACTACTGAATTGGAAAAGATGAGTCCAACATTGTTTAAAATTAATTTTATAGAATCAATTTTTATTTACCTGTATAATTAAACAGTTGTTTTTAAAAAAAAATCCCATTCAATTCATTTAAATTAAAGTAGTTGATTTGTCATCCAATAGTTAACACAGTTTGAGGGTCGTCACAGTATTTAAATGAGAGGATTCACATGTGTTATTAGTTTCTGAAGAAGTGTGTATACGAAAACGCATTTGTATCAGTAGCAGCGTTCATTCTGTGCCTCTTTGTGATTCTGTGCATCTTGTGAATAAACTATGTGGTTTTACGTTCATCCACTCCAGCTCTTATTTGGGTACTCGCTTGGTTTTTGTTATTTGTCTTTTTGGAGACATTTTTCCTAGGATAATAATTAAATAGACTGAGAATGAAATGCATTACTATTTTGAAAAAAAATATCATCTCAAAAAGACACTTGTTTATGGGGAATGTAATGATTTTCCAGCCTTTGCTTTACTGAAACTTGATCATGAAAATGCACACTGTTGACTGAATGGCTTTCTGTTCGCAAAGATTAGATATTAAGTACACGCTACTGTGCACATATTTTAACATTTGTTTAGCAGGATATGTACTTCACCTGCAATTGCCTGTGTGAGAACTTTGCATTCATACCACCGGTTTCTTTATATAACTATTTTTATAGCACCGATTTAGTGCAAAGGGTAACACTGATTTTCTTTAAACATACTTTTCATGTCACTTTGTGGATGTGCAACCTCAGAATAAGTATATTAAGGGATTTGGAGATGTAGAAACTTGCTCCCACATCGAGTTATGCAAAGGGTATAAACTGCCATCCACAAAACTTGGCATATATCTACTAGTTTAATAATTTTTGATGGTTAACATATCGCAATTTTCAGTAACTGACATTTGTAGTATTGGATGAACATTACTTGATTGACTACATTTTAGTAAAAATCTAAGCAAATGGATCATCATGATACCTCATTTAAGAGGTGCTTAATTTATAAATTCCTAAGTATTTTTAATCATTAATTCCCAGTTTAGAAAAATAACTTCTTTATTTAGGATTTGTTAACTGATAGAAAGCAGTGATTTACATGGACATTTTTTTAACCCTAAACATGGGTACATACTTAATAATATAAGAACAGTATGATACAATGGTTATATAATATAGTGCACAGAAAAGCATTATATGAAATTATATAAATAAATTTAAAAAGTAATCAATAGAAAAACAGATACAAAATAATAATTAATACATCCTTCTCTTCCTTTCAAAGCTCTAACTGAAACACTCCCAGGGATTCATTAACATGGGTGCACACGTCACACTAAGCCTACATGGTCCGTTTGGGTTAGCTTGATGAACATCAGTGCTCTCTGAATATGAAGCCACTAAGCAAGCCTACACGTTCAGCTGTACCTATTCATGGCCAGAACACCTGCTAACAGTCACAAACAGATACACATTGGCTTGAGAACACAATATAAACAAAATATAAATATAAAAATATGAATATACACGCAACCCCAGTAAACATGCACAGGTAGACAGCACAATTCAAGTCAAGGGCAACTTGAATTACATTGAAAAGGAATTTTTGTTAGCAATTAATATAATGCAGCCATTCAATTCATAACACAGACAGTCAAAGATTCAGAATGCAAATATAGTTTTTATTATAAAGTTCGCATGATACTTGGAATATCACAGAATAAAGAAATTCAGCTGTATACTCAGATGCAACTCCTTTTATATCTTAAATTTAGGAAAAAGAAAGGATTAATTCATACAAAGTTTAAAGCTTTCTCAACTTTTGATTAAACTTAAACAAATGTTTAAAAGGCTATAAGGGGTAAAGAGATAATAAGGTATGCGCACGGGAAGATACTTCTTATGCTTTACCATATTACTTTTGACATGTTTATGTGTTTCTTTTCAGCAGACTTATCACCTACAGAATACCTAACTTTCTTTCAAGGTTAAATGATTGCAAGAAACATTTACCATCTATTTGCTAGGCATTAATGAACTCTAACAAAGTCAAGCTGTTCTTCTTAGCTAACAAGTGAAATATACATGCAACTGTTGCAGTACTTTAAGCTAGCAGTGTATTAAAACATGAGCATTAATAGACATAAAAATAACATAGCCATTTCAACATAATTAAGAGGTAGGGGAAGCTTAACAAGGAAAGTGTAGTTGCATATGAGTAGATTAGCATACAAACAATTCAGTATAAATAGTTTTATCTATATAAGTAATCTTGTTCACTCAGGGACACATACATTATATTAGGTGATATTACATATATTGCAGTTATTACATATCAGATGTGTATCTAGAAATGTGTATGTTGTTACTCACAGTATGCCGTAGTCCTCACCGATCATGTAAAGCAATAACTGAACTCTATACAGTAGCTCTTGCCATGTGCACTATAGAAAGGGACATTTTATTGTCATTTATTGTCACTTATAAACATATAATGGCTACTGTAAAGTTAAAACAGTGTTAGCAAAGAATGTGTTTTATATTAATACGAATTATAAAATAGTTTATACAGTTATAAATTCTAATGGTACATTTTCCACTATACATTTCCTGAGGCATGCTCAGTAAACTGTGGTACTCACATGATTATATTGAGAATGTCTAGCTACATCCATGTTGAAGGTGTATGGAACTACACTGCCAATGTAATGTATAGTACACTGTGGGACTTATCAAAGGTAATAAATTATATCCCCATGACTGATGTTAGAACACACATACAGGTTAATGAATTGTAAGGCTTTCAGTGCCTTATGTATATGATGGAAACCATACTAAACTTGTTATAGTTGTGACAATGTAGAAATATTGACAAAAATCGCAGACGCCTGTGCAGTCATTCCAATCATAGTATTAACTGATGAAAAAAACATTTGTTGCAGCAACCTGCATGTTGTGGATAACTGGAAGTTTGTAACTGTTCATGCTGTCTATGTATTTAACAAAATATAAAAGGGCATGACATTTAAACAGAAGTGTCACATTGACTTGGATATAAAATGATGAGATATGCATACTAATAGTTGTCTAGCTAGTAGATGTGACATACGGATTTACTATTACAATGTGGAAATGACTTTGTCTGAATTGCGTTACATCGAAAGTATACTTTAAAAGTGTATGAAAAGCGAAAGTAAACTTACTGAATCTGAAATCCAGATTTTAGAACAGCAAATACAGTTCAACGGTCACATATTTAAAGCAGTGAATATCAAACTCTTGGTATTAACATGGTTTGAAATTGTGGAGTAAAATTGTTTTGAAATACGGCACTGTATTTTGGTGATATGAATAAAATAACAAAGTCATTTCTACATTGTAATAGTAAACCGTGACATATGTACTTGCAAATGAAGCTTATGGTCATGTGACATACGCGAACACACACATAAATCAAGGTACAACTCATGTATTCAGTCTTCTGATAAATGAGTTGTTTGTGTGAATGTCATTATATATATATATATATATCACTATGCAAAGGATGTATGTATGTGTGTAACACAAAAGGATAGGCAGCCCAGACAAGACTTATGGGGACACTGGCAAAGCCAGATTTCTATTTCTTTTTCACAAAGGAGAGCAAATGACAAGAACTGTTTCAGGACATTGATAACTTAATGTGATTTATGCCATGTGGTGTTCATCTAATGCATCATTATACTGGGCATGCTCATAAGGAAGTACAACAAGGGCTACAGTATCAACTACCCAAGACAAAACCATAAGAACGTATCATAAGGTCCACTCACACATTCTGATGATTTTGCAGCATGGCAATAAGAAATTATGAATAAGGCCTCATCTAATATAAAGCCCTATAATGTGAACAAAATAATAGACTGTATATGTAAATGTTTGGATGAAGTCCTGCAATACAGATAATTATTTCTGTGAAAATAAATAATGCCTGTGAGCATTTATTGACACACTCAGCAGTTACATCTTGCTAGACTCAAACACATGGCAAGGCCAAATCTCAGAGAGATGGAGATGTATCAACCATTGACACTACGGAAAGAGGCATATCTGATGTATCATATAGAACACACTTGAAGTGATTACATCAGTATCCTGTTGTAATGGTTATGGCTCCCCCTAATATGGAGTGTGAGACCTAAAAAATGTGGCCGTTTTACTGTGTCATCTCCAGTCTTGGGCTAAACCACTCCTGTTTGTCACAACTATCTGACAGTCAGACCTTATCAGATTCAGACCCCTGCCAATCATGCTCCACAGTCAACAGAACTATGTAGTAACTGAATCTGTCAAAGGAGATAGCAGTGGAGGGTGTCGCAAAGAACACACTTCAACATGTAAAGTAAGAAAGGTTTTGATGTTCATTTTAGCAATACAAATTATTCTACAGAGATCAAAAGGATGTAACAATGTTATTGTTTGCATAAATGTGATTTACCAATATCACTGTTGGTTGACTAAGCTATTCTTCTCTGTCCATATTGATTTGTACATATACATTACCAGCTGTGAATCACTGCTTCTCTGGGTACACATGATAGGCAAGTTAGTATTAACTACATGTCCCATGGGAGAACTCTTACCACAAGCAGAATGGAATACATATTTGACTGGTGTGAATTCCCCAGAGTTAAAAGGGCTTTGTTACACATAAAACTGGATAGTAATATACTGATGCAATGTTGTATGTGTCATGTCAGTACACTCACATTATGTTGTTCTTTGGAGTTGAACAGCCCACAATCAATAAAACTGTGCATTAATTGAACATGCCACAGGTGAAGTCTTACCATATCATATCTTAAGGCATGTCATCATAATTTTGTTGCAAAGCAGTTGCTTGCACTAAAAGTATGTAACAAAGGACTCCACTCCCAATATACTTGTACATATTAGAACTGTGGTGGATTTAATTCATTCCTAACAGAATGCTGACACATACATTCATACTGTTCAGTTACTGCTGGTTTATGAACACCTACCTATCTAACTACACAAACTCCAAGATATTATCCCGACTGCATGTGTAACAGGAGAAGTCTAACTACAAATGCGAGATAGGCTGTACATGAAGACATTACATCTTCTTATTGCTGCATGGCATATGTTTGCTTTTAAATTAATTGAAAGAGTGGTGTGATTTGTCTCTTTGTTAAAAATATCGTATGACTATAGTTGTACCCAACCACATGTGTTGCATGGTGTAGTTATCACTGTGACTATAGAAGCACAATCATGCTCAATACACAGATAATGCTGTATTTAAACTCATGGCTTATTAAGCCAGCAAGCTATGGAACATTGCATCATTTCCTCATGGCACAGGGAAGGCTTGCTGCAGTTCAGATAAAGGACATTTCAATAAATGGCCCCATCAGTGTTTAACAAAGCAGTTGTCTTTGTTAAAATGGACAGAAAGTGGTGAAGAAGTCCTCTCCAACTACATATGTACACATAAGATATGTGGTCAACACCCTTCTTACCAACATGTGCATTCATACACACACTGAGTCTGTGGAGTATGGGTTCAAACCAACTACCTAGATAAGATCACAAGCTAGAGGACATTGCAGAATTGCAGGTGGGACACGAGGTATTTCTTTATAACTATAAAAGTGCAGATTTGAAAGTATGACATCACCATTGGTTTCATATGGTGATCTGTGTGCTAAAGGGAGTGAAAATGGTGGGACAGCACACTACCACTATAATGCTACACATCACATCTGTAGTTGAAGCCATTCCTACTTAAAATGACAGAGAAACACACACTCACAGTAGTCATTCAATGCTGGATTCAAACCACCTACCTATCTAGTTACACAATCTAGAGTACACAGTATGAACTGTGAGCACCACAGGAGAAACCTGATTACAACCCTGAGATAGTGCACATTTGAAAGGATGATATCATCAGTCTGTTGCACAGAATGTGTTTTGTCTAAAAATGCAACAAATTGATGGGAAGCCCTCCCCCAATGTAAATATGTCTTTTAAGTGAAAGTATACACAATGGATGTTTTGATGAAGCTAGTTCTACCTGACAATTCACAAACACAAACACACACACACACTACGATCCACATAGTTTACAAGGTAAGAAGGGAACAGAAGTAGATTGGCAAGCTTTTCTTCCATATCATACACACACACACACACACACACACACACACACACACACACACACACACACACACACACACACGCGCGTGCACGCGCGCGCACACACACACACAAACACTAGTTCAATACTGTTACACCTACTTATCCAGTTCTACAATCTATAGTACAAAGTATTAACCACAAGTGCTACAGGAGAAGTTTTTAAAGTACGTGTGAGATGAAGCACATTTGAAAGGAAATGAAAGTAATAATTATATGGATAATACTGATACATACCTAGTCAGCTCACATATGTGGTGACTGTCCATGTAATTGAAGCATGTTGTACTACTTCTTACGTAATTATATGTTTGTAAAATATAGTAACTTCTGCACAGCTCGAACAGAGTATAACACATGTATAGCCAGCACTAGTGTTCCACCAAAATTCAGGCTAAATCTACTCGTGATGATAAAAACAAATCTTTTATTGAAAATAAGGTTTAGCGCTTTCATCTGTTAAAAATCAGACTTCCTCAGAACCAAAATGGAGTACTTCCAGTTCACCTTTAAATAACCTTTTTGGCGCCAAAAATTCAAAAGGAAATGGAGCTCTTAAAGAGACATAGTCATGATAACTCCATGTATACATACTATTGTACTAAAAACAACTAAACATTACTATTGGGCAATTATCCGAGCTTTGTATATAAAACAGCACCCAACATTAAAAAATTATTAGAGAAAGCTTCTAAACATAAAACTGTACATAATACAAAGCCCTTGATGGGAACTAGAAAATGAGGTACTTGCAAACAATGTTATGCCATAAATGAGGTAGGCAATATTAAGTTAGGAGATATCAACAAGACTAATATTAAATGCAAAGCAGGAAATTGTAGCACCAAACAAGTCATATATATTGCTACATGTTATGCCTGCAGCGCATTCTATATAGGCAAAACAGAGAGAGCCCTTAGGAAACGAGCATATGAACATATTTATAAGATAAAGATTAAAGATAATAACAATGCACTTTATAAACACATATCCATGTATGGTGAATCACATGGTTTTAAATTTGCCATTATAGATCACATAGAAGTATTTACTTATGGGGGAAATTGGAAAGCACTTTTAGCCATGAAAGAAAGTAAGTGGCAAATTTTGACAGATGCCATTAGGTCACCTGGCATAAATGAAAATATAAGTATTAAACCATTTTTAATCATGGCATAGATATATCATGGATGTTGCCATTGTATTTTGATTCTTGTTGACTTGTTACAATTTATGCATTAGTCATGCAAGTTTTACTATTTCACTAATACATACATTTGGAGTATGTTTTAAGATGAAGTTAGTACGTGCAGAGTGTATTTTATTTACCATAATCATTTTTATTTATTTACATTGTTATTTTATTTATATTGTCATTTTTATATCAGCACACTCGATCTGTAGTAATGTTTAGTTGTTTTAGTACAATAGTATGTATACATGGAGTTATCATGACTATGTCTCTTTAAGAGCTCCATTTCCTTTTGAATTTTTGGCACCAAAAAGGTTATTTAAAGGTGAACTGGAAGTACTCCATTTTGGTTCTGAGGAAGTCTGATTTTTAACAGATGAAAGCGCTAAACCTTATTTTCAATAAAAGATTTGTTTTTATCATCACGAGTGGATTTAGCCTGAATTTTGGTGGAACACTAGTGTTGGCTATACGTGTGTTATACTCTGTTCGAGCTGTGCAGAAGTTACTATATTTTACCAGCTAGCCTTTTTCCTTCTATAGTTGGTTTCTGGTGCTGGTTGGTTCAGTAATTATATGTTTGTATGACATCAGTGAGTAACACAGTCACAACATAAATGTAAGTGTCATAATTAAAAGACTTCAGAAAATGGATGGGATGCAGCCTAATTAATCTTACCTCCTTGTGTGTGAATAACAGCAATATTTTTCAGAGATGCATAGTGTACTGTACTTGTTAACACATAATCTTTGATTGCACCAAATGTCTTGCACCTACTTCTGGGAAGTTATGAGGATTTTGAGCCTGATTATGAAACACATAAGGGACCAAGCATGTTAATGATGGTGGAATCCTGAAGTTTGTGTGCAACATACTTCATTACAGTAGTTACAATTGAAACATCCAATATAGTGTACATTCAGTTCTGCAGACTGTTCAACTTATGATAATAACTGTCCCCTCAGGTGCTGTCGGCTGTCTATCCATAGTGCAGCGAGTCTAACCACAGTAGTATGAAGGGCAGCAAACTAATGTGGCTGAAGGCAAAATCTTACCGGTTTTTGCCATAAAACGTGAACTTCTATTTACCTTCAGTTACTGTTCTGCTCAGTACCAGACATCATGCAGATGCTGAGGACAAAGAATGATAAGACAGATCGGGGGGGGGGGTATTGGGAGACGCTAATAGAGACATATAAAAAGTGTTGTTTATGGGACATTTCTGGCCATCTTTATGGTGTGTTACTCTTAGGTTTGTCATCATAATAATGCTGACAGGGTCTGCAGATTAGAGGCTCAAGTGGGGAACAAGCAGTGGTAGGAGAGAACAAACATGATTATAACATAAGCAGGATGGTCGTGGGTTAATAACATATGTAGCCAACAACTATACACACAGTAGTAATATAAAAATAAGTAATTGTTTGACATACTTGTGAATTCAAACCCTTGACAGAATGCAACAAACCTACAGACCTGAACATTATCTCAGCACACCACATAGGAACTCATACTTCACACAATTAAAACCACACGTTTGAAGGGACATTGACAGCAGGTTGAAGCAAAAAAATCACTTGAAATATATAACTGTGGCCAGGTGAACCTCTGCTTTCATCCCAGTCTAACATCAGAGGGCTGGACAGGCAGTAACTGTCTTTTTGGGAGGTTAAGGAGGCAGGCATTATTTCTATATAGGATTTGTGTATCCACACAACAATTTGCTTGTTAGTTTATTGTGTGCTATTATTTTGTCAACTGTGGTCATTTAGCTTTAGGCACAACTTATGTCTACCTTGAAAGAAAAAAAATAAGACTGACATTCTTTTCTTGCTCTTGATTTTATTGCAGGCTACTACTGGATTAAAAAGTTAGTAAATGCTCTAAAATGCATCCCAGTGGATCTGTAGCCCTATGGAGTCTTGGGGTCCCATCTTAATTGAGCTATTTCCTAAGTAGGGAATATATGTATGCAAGTATTTGGCAGTTGATGCAGTGGATTAAGGCTGTACGCTGTAGTTTCTGTGGTACAAGGTTTGATTCCCTCAGCCCTCATTTACCTACTGTAACCTTTAGCAAGTCACTTAGCCAGACATTTATCTAGTGGACCTACCTGATTAATAGAAGAATATTATATAAAATGTTGGGAGGCTGGCATAATGGTTAAGGTGATCACCTTACAGACACAAGGTGCAAGGTGTAATTCTCGCATGGGGTAACAATCAAGGCTTAAAATGACTCACAAGGGCAATTAGGTTAGTATTAATATATGAGCCTATTGGCAATGCATGAATTTAAGGGGCTTGGATTTAAATTTCATACTGGAGAGACAGGTATGTATCCCAGAGACTACCCAGTCTATGGAACAGACTCCCCATCCATGTGAAGTGGAGTTCCTCTCTAACCCAATCTATATGTATGTATGTAATATATATATATATATATATATATATACACACACACACACACACACACACACACACATATATATATGTGTGTGTGTGTGTATGTGTATATATATATATATATATATATATATATATATATATATATATATATATATACATATATTTTAATATTATATACATTATCACATGCACACACATAATGATTAAAAACTCCTTTAAAAACTCCTTTTCTATCAGAGCATGTATTTTCTAACAGGCAGTAAATAATGCATGCTCTAGACACACATGAAACTGCTTTAGCTTCACAAAATGACCGTATGCTGTTTTGGCTTGAATTCAGTTGCATTGTGGCTGACATATTCACATCAACATATTTAAGTCTGGGCTAATTCCGATATTAACTTTATTTTTAAACAATTTAAATCTGATTTCTTGACCTGTGCTCAGGTTTTTTTCAAGTGCTTCCCAACCTTTTGACTTACTTACCCCTTGTAAGTTGATTTCCCTATATTGTACCCGTTATATTTTTATATATGAAAGCAAAATGTTTGTAATTTTGATACCCCCCCACACACACACACACATACCCCACAAAGCAATTCCAGTGTGCCATTACTTGGCTGTTTCTCCATTTCTCCCCAGTTGCCATAAACCCTGTTCAAAACTCTCAGTGTGCATACTGCTTTCTGCTTTACTTCTACAATTATTACAGATATTTGGATTTAATTTAAAACTTTTATTTCAAATTTTATAACACAAACACTGATATAAATTTGCTAAGGAAAGCAATACAGTGTCACAATGAAAAGAGACTTAGCATTAAAACGTTTCTGCTTTTGAAACTCACATTCACTGAAACAGCATTGAAACCCACATTCAAAGAAAATGCATCGGGCTAGTCGAGGATTAAGTTTCCCTTTGGGCTGTTTTCACATCATGGGCCCCTTGCACAAATTTTAGGACCATGCAAAAGTTCTTTGATTCCCTTCCTGACAGTATTAAATTATAATATAATAACTAAATTATATCACCTTGTATAACACAGCACCACTTGCTAGAGCGTATTTTAAATTTATAGTTTTGAACATTTTTCTCTGAGAATGAGTAAAAACTACAGGAAAAATCTAGCCAAGCTACAGTTTCCAATGTGTGATTCCTTAAACCTCTTGTATTAGAGGCACATGGGATATATGCAAATGACCTTTAAGGACTGCCAAACTACAGTTTCCACTGTGTGATTCCTTAAACCTCTTGTATTAGAGGCACATGGGATATATGCAAATGACCTTTAAGGACTGCCAAGCTACAGTTTCCACTGTGTGATTCCTTAAACCTCTTGTATTAGAGGCACATGGGATATATGCAAATGACTTTAAGGACTGCCAAGCTACAGTTTCCACTGTGTGATTCCTTAAACCTCTTGTATTAGAGACACATGGGATATATGCAAATGACCTTTAAGGACTGCCAAACTACAGTTTCCACTGTGTGATTCCTTAAACGTCTTGTATTAGAGGCACATGGGATATATGCAAATGACATTTAAGGACTGCCATGCTACAGTTTCCACTGTGTGATTCCTTAAACTTCTTGTATTAGAGGCACATGGGATATATGCAAATGACCTTTAAGGACTGCCAAGCTACAGTTTCCACTATGTGATTCCTTAAACCTATTGTATTAGAGGCACATGGGATATATGCAAATTACCCCTCAAGGACTCATTGCCAAATTCAGAACATTTCAACCATAAAAGGCCACTCAGATTTCTGTAATTACAGTCCACCAATAGCAGACAATATGCACAGTTTTTGCAGAAGTAAAAGTCATCTGAATAATTCTACATTAAAGATATCTGTAACTAATGAAAAGGTTGCCGTTAGCAAACAACTGTATATTTCAGTGTTTCATCTACAAATTCAGTGTCTGCTGCCCTTGAATAATAACTTGCCTTTGCTACATTAAAAAAAATAGGGGAAAGTAAGGCAAACTGAAAAGAGGTTCATAGTTACTAGGTATCTCATCCAAAGAAGGAGATACTCAGAAATGCAGACCCCACCCCCTTAAAATACAACACAGTATCAGCAATCTAAATTCCATAAACATTTATCATGCTTAAACCAATTACTTGTCTTGAACTGTTTTATTTCTAATGTAAGAGAACTACCTGACATAGCCATTCTTTTTTCCTCACACTAAAAATTAAATATGCCGCAGAGCAGCTTACCATAAGGCATCTCTTCCTATTGGCTGAAAAGCTGTAAGGGTGAATAATCCAAAAGCTGGCAGACTTAACCCTTTCCTGTCCATCTCTACATCCTTCTGATTCCTGAACATCCACAGAGAGAACTTTGCAGCTTAGCCCTAAACTGCCGCTGCATAAAACCGTCTTTTGCCCTTTCATTGTCATTGGGCAGGATCTGCTTGTACAGACTGTAGGCTAGGAAGATGCCATTATTAATTTTGTCTTCATGTACCCCTACACAACCAAGCACATACCCCTGGGGTATGCATACCCTGGGTTGGGAATTGTTGCCTTATTCCAATAATTTATTTGATGGCACATGCATATCAGAGATATTTACTGCAGATTTTAAAAGACACTGCATCATACACAGGTGTTTTCTCTCTGATGGTGGCATTTCCAAGCCAGTATTATGTGCTGCTCTTAGAAGCAACCCCTGATGGAGGAAAGGGGCTTTGGTATACAGGCAGGGGCCATTGAAGAGGAAGAAATGGGCATGGTCACCCAAAACAGTAACAGTAACCCTTGATGGCCATATGTGGGTGCATGAATAACCTGTTCTAGGGAGATAAGCTGTCCCTATGATGCTGTAGGTGCCCTTGTTACCCAAAGTGATGAGTTAAGGCCATACACAAAATAACTCTCATGACCAGAATGTCAGTGAGAACAAGATCCAAGAAATGTTCTTAGATGATGGCACCTCTAGAGGTCTCCCACCTATCACAATGAAGGGAGGATTTTCCCCAGCCATAAAGGAAAAATGGGCTTGATTGTAATCAGGGGTATTTTGATGTTCATCAGACAGAAGGAAAACACAGATAGAAAAATTATATGTGTTTGATTCAAGGTTGTACTGTTGTAGTCTTCAGTAATTCAATCATGCAGTTGTCATGCTCTTCTTTGGTTTGACACCATACCAGTACATCATTGATATTATTAACAACATTGAATAAAGCTTTCAATCATTTCTACCACAGCTGTCTGAAATGCTTTAGGTACTGATGAATCACCAAACAGAAGTCTAAGACATATTTTTTCAGTAGGTAAACTAAAAGTTCACACCATGGAAATTTCCTTATCAAGCTTAGTTTGATAAAATCCTCTAACAAAGAAAATGCTTTGCTTCTAATTTCGTAGACAACATTTCTTGAATTGTATGAAGTTAACAGTGCTATATGTTGTTAATAATATCAATGATGTACTGGTATGGTGTCTATATGACACCTTTGTTACAGTCCTAATGTTCACATATTAATTCAGGTAATTGTATTTCTTAATCATGCTCTTGTTCTCCATTCTGTAAAACTCATTCCTGTTTCTATTTCTGAGAGATACTGCAAATTTTCTTGGCGCAAGTGCTACTGGTAACACTACAGCATCAATATGAATATGGTAAACTCCTGGCACATAGCATATGCTAGTAAATAAATCAGCATACTTATGAAACAAGTCATTACTGTGTATATTTATGTTATTTATTCATGCCACATATTAAATGTCTGGCAAGACAAAAGATCCAATAAGGATGAAATTCCTGTGCCAGCTATCAATAATTGAATTATTTATTTTTATTCTTATATTCAGAGATGCTTTTCACATTTGAGAAGAGATTGCAATAAAACCAAAAATGGAGAAGGAAGCCAAATGGTGATCACCAAAAACACTGATATAATCCAAAATTGAGCCAACTGCTTGCTAAAATTAATTTTAATGTCAACACAGTTTTTGAGTAAAACTGATTCGCAATGTATAATAAAATAGTTACAGCACAAGGACTTAAAGAACTTATTTATGCCAAACAATTTAAAACATCAGAACACCCTATGAACATCCTACATCTAATTGCTTTAACCTTGATTCAGGTTTAATATTAATTCCACTGCTCAAACTTGGGTATACATTTGATCCTAAAAAACACATTCATTATATTCAATATTTTTAGTATACAAATTTAAATCTATGCCCCTCTTATTATGATGAATTAAGTATAACACTGTAAAGGTGAACTCATGATTAATACCAGCATCTAAAATATGTTTAGCAAGGGCATTAGTGGTAACTGTTCTCATAATATCTGAGATGTGTTCTCAAGGAAGAAATGCATTCTATTAACATCCTATTAGTCTTGCTTATAAAACATGAACATCTCTTGTAATTTGCAAGGTAAACTAAATCAGAAGTAGCAAAGTAACAAAACACTTTTAACTCATTACAGCCAAGTGAGCCTCCAGGTGTCACTGTACTTCTAGCTGTCAAATATTGCTTGTTCAGTAGTCAGGGTGTGGCCAGATTAAGACTAGGATAGTAGCATTTTTCTTCTGCTCTGCTACTACATATATTTCTGACAGGAATTTTTATTTCTAAATAATCCTAAACAACTCATTTAAGTGAATTGCGACAAACTTTGGCATCCTAAAGGATTATATCAAAAAAAATTCTTAAAATTCAACTAATTTGCTGTCAAAACCTGTGAAAGAAAATGTCTTCATTTTATCCTGCAGCACTATGAGTCATACAATGACAGCATCCTAAGACTCTGTATTCAAAAAAGAGCTTCAGTCATTACTGACTAATATTCAAGAATTGTCTTCGAAAATAGATGGATTACACACCAAAATAGACGACTTTAGAAAAAAGTGTTCCAAACAAATGGAAGAAATTAATGAAGCTCTGCAGTTACAGATAAACCAGATTTCCAGCACTAAAGACTCCTTGAATGATATGGAAGGAAGACTAAGTGAAGGGGAGAACAATATTGAATTCCCATTAAAACAGAGCAACTCTTTACTAGCTAAAATAGATCACCTTGTGAACCGGTCCTGTAGGAACAACATTTGTATTTTTGGTCTATCAGAAAGAACAGAAAGTAACAATATAGTTAATTTCTTGTTTACCTGGCTCCCTAAAACTTTAGATTTGCCTGAAGCTGTCTCTTTTGGTATAGCAAGAGCACACAGATCTCTGGTTAATCTTGTATTAAAGTCCAGTACTTTCCTGAGGTCCATTGTGGTTAAATTTATTTCATCTCAGGATAAAGAACCGTTACTCAAAACTGCATGGGCTAAGTCACCACTTAAAGCAGAAGGAAACATTATTTATTTTGATAATGACTTTTCAGCAACAGTGATGATTAAAGGGAAACAGTTCCTTCCCCTTATAAGGGAACTTAAGAAAAAGCAGAGAAAAGTGCATTTACTGTACCTGACCAGGCTGAACATTTTCCTTAAAAGCACATTTACTGTACCTGGCCAGGCTGAGGATTTTCCTTTCTAATGGAGTTAAGGTCTTCGAAGATCTTGACCTTCCTTTGTCATACCTACAAACTAACAACATTTTTGAACAAACAGAGGATATGGACTGGTCCATTATATCCTTCAAAAGACAAATGGAAATAAGACAAATGAGGAAATTAATGTAAAAATAAAGAACTTTCCTTATCCCCTTTCTTTATTTACAAAGGAAATAACAAAATGCCAAGGACTTTTTCTTTTTATGTAAACAGGCTTAGTTTTACTTCTTTACATATCTTTGTCAGCAAAACATGACATAAGAACATGCTCAACTATAGCAAAAATAGGAATCAGAAAATCAGCAAGTAGTCTACTAATGTAAGGTAACTGAATTCCTTTTTTTCTGTCTTATGCTTGTCTAATCTACAGATAATTAAGAATATTTTTTTAATACGTCATGACAAAATATTACTAGTTTCCCTTAAATGAATCATACAGCATTTATACTAATATATGATGTGCAGGGTTGCATACAGAATTGCTTACTCAGAAACTAATGCATACTTTATATCTGAAGTAAAAAATGGTTGCAGTATAATACATAGCTGAATTTAAAGTTGTTTAACTCATATAAACTGCAGTTACATACTAAAGGGAAACACACATTATGACTGACATCTCATTATATGTTATAAAAAGGAAACTACATTAACAGTGTTAAACTAAAACTGCTACTCAAATGGCATACTAAAAGAAATGACAGATAAACATTTTCATCTAAGTGTGGAAGCAACTCAATGTAATCATTAACTACAGTAACATTAGAAAGGCTGTTTCACTAAAACTAATAGTAAAATCTAAAAGCTTCCTGTCTTCCTAGTGCATAGATTTAGATAACATGTTACTGTTCTATTTAATAGTATAATTTATAATGTGCTGGAGTGGGGGAGGGGGTGACTGCAATTGCTACTGATGTGTGTTTTTGATGTTTAAAAGTGGAGAGATTATGAAGTCTTAAATCGCTTTGAAATAGTCTTTATTCATTGATGAAATGTTCAGGTTCAATACGAAAGTTATGGAAATTGTTGTGACTGATGGATTGTCCTTATGTGAGGTGCTTCTGTGGTAGTCAGATATGAAGTCCCCCTCTCCATAGCTTGAGCTTTTATTTAGAACACGTGAAGCTTTCTCTGGTAAACAGCTAGAGTTCAGTTGGAATTCCCACATAAACAAGCGAACAAATCTGTTCATGTTCAGAGACTCTGATTGACAGGCAGCCTTAGAAGGTTAATTTAAATAAAAGGTCGAATCTTTTAAATATGCAGTAGCTCAAATTTCACTGCAACTACAGTTAAACATACAAACTAGCATTGAAAAAGAGACAATTATAATGTTGAACACACTGTAAAATACATTTGAATACATTTATAAGTAAATATTTTTGAAAGCAAACATTTGAAGTTTGATAATAGTTGTCAGTGAATGGGAAAGAAAATATGGTACTTATGTATTATCGCAACCAGATTTTGTGGTTGCGAAATGCACATATGTACACAGATCCGAGTGCATTAAAAACCTAAAAGTGTTATTCTAATTCCTTACAATTGCACAGGAACTGTACTTTACTTTTAGGAACTTGAACATTTTGGGACAGCCTCTCCCTGTCTTGTGTGCACTGCATCGCAGACGCACGCTTGAGTCTTAATAACTGCTGTCATCCTGTCAGCTGGGTTCTTATTACCATCCCCCAAAAATTAACCACAGCAGATGGCCAGAAGATCAGCTTCTTCATTTTCCTTCAGTTCCCTGTACCCATTCCTGATTAACTGATGCAGTTCTCTGTACCCGTAACCATTCCTGATTAACTGATGCATGCAGTCTTAAGCAATGTTGCTTTCCCTGGGAAAACTGTTACTGGTTGTGCTGATCAGATCAGACTTGTGTGGGAGAGCATGGAAAACGCTGACTATGCTCCAAAACCTGTAAAACCACAAAGTACTCGGATCTTAGACAAGTTATTATTTGTGTCTTCAGACACAGTGACTTAAAGTTGAAAGACAGAATTGTCATCCAGTCCTACTCATAAATGGATGTGTTTCCCAAAACAGCAAAGTGAAGCTGAACAGGGAATTCATGATATCCTTGTCCAGAAGAACTAACAAGTATGAGGAATGAAAGGGATGACCTGATTATAATTCAAACTGTTGTTCTAATTCCTTCATACATACATACTGCCCCAAAACTTTTAATTACTTTTAGGAACAGGAACAATTTGTAATGTTAAGTTTTTGGGCAGTCGTAAGGAATGACAATAACATTTTGAATCATTGTCATGTGTCTGTGTTTTTTTTTGGGGGTGGGGGTCTCAGCATTCTTTACTCACAGTGAAAGTACTCCTTTTGTCAGTAAGACAGCAGCCGTGCTAATTGAGGCATGTGTCTCTAATGCACACAAGACAAGAACATCACTTGCATATTTGTTTATCTTCTAGAATGTAAGCCAAAGTGATTTTTCAGCTGTAAGGACCTCAAAATAACACCTTACAGTGTTTCCAGCACTCGTTCTCATGCCAACATGACAATTTCGCAACCGAGAAAATCTGGTTGTGATAATAGGTTAAGTACCAAATATATATATATATATATATATATATATATATATATATAAAATGTTTAAATCTTTATTATTAGAGGCTTGATATATATGATATGAATATGTTGTTAATATACTCAAAAGTTTCATACATAAAGCAAAAGAAGCAATAAACTGTATACTTGACAGAAATAACATAGGAAGCTTTAATTCACACTAGTAAATCACTGAATATTAACAAATAATGAAACACTGTTTAAACACAGTAGAGCAACTATTCATTTACTTTAATCTTACAAAGAGGGAATAGAAAGGTCTGAAAGTACATTGGTCTTATGGTGGGACACACCACAAAATATTTTAAATTATTGCGCAGTAATCTTTCATATTTTATACTATAAGTTGATGAATTTCAAAACTATGTATAGATAAGGAACAATAATAAAAGATGTAAGCATATTTTACTTTAACATCTCAATGAACACATAAAACTAGAGAATGTATATGTTAAATAACAAGTTAAGATGTGAAATAATTGTTCTACTCTTATATATTAACAATGTTTTAAAGAATACAGGCTCAACTTTATTTTACTGTTAATGGCATCATATCTGACTGTAATATAGTAGATGTTTTTTGTCAGAGTATTGGATGGATGTGTTTACTTAGATGGTTGGACTACTCAAGCAAGGAGTGTTAGACTCCATGGGGGTAAGAGGGAGTTTAAAAGCAAATGTTTAATGATAATTATATTTTTCAGCTTTTTTCGAGGGTGCACAGTAGTAACTATTTTACATCTAATCAAACCTTCAAATGTTAATGTTCACATGATGATTACTAAGTAGTTCTTTACCAAAAGAGTGTCATTATCTTTGAAAAGTACATGTATACTTTTGATCAGTAGGACAGATGGCATTTATTAACTGTATTTCCATAAATGTTAATGGATTAAATAATGGATGTAAGAGGGGTAGCTTAAACAGATATTTGAAGTTGTTTAATTCTCAAGTTATTTTTTACAGGAAACACACTTATTAACAGAAGACATAGACAGGTTAAATACTAAAAACTGCAGTATATTATCCAGTTCACAATATAATAAAAAAGGGGGATTGCTATATTATGGAGAAATTCACTGCCTATGCCTACAGTTATAGAAACATATCAAAATGATAAAGGTATGCTTTGTACAGTAACCATAAAGTATAATAAGAAGATATTAAATCTTATTAACTTGTCTTGAAATCCTGGAACAGGAATTAAAACAGCTGACCAATATCTACAACAAGTGATTCAAAACTCAAAAGTCAGTAGCATTCTAGCAGGAGACTTTAATTGTATACTCTCACCAAGTGATACTAGCACAACAAGTAAAAGGAGAATACTGGTATCTGCAAAGACATTACTAAAATGTACTGAATTGTTTCATCTTAGAGACATAAATGAGTTTTCAGAATCATATTAATTATTTTTTACCTATTATTCCCAGAGACATGGAACACAACCCAGAATTGATAGAGTTTATGTCTCTAATGACCTGACTGATACACTAGGCAAAGTCAAAACAGTAACCTGTCTTTCAGATCACAATGCAATTTTTGAAATCTAATAATAATGTTAACATCAGAAGATTACCAGCATATACATCTTGTTTGGGTCCATATTATAACATCAAAGTCTTAAAACTTCGAATGTTATAATATCGAACCATTTCGATCGAAAGATTATAATATCGAACACTCAGAATAGCATTTTTTTCCCAGGGAAAAAATTCACTGTTCCGACAAACATACACACAACACAAGCACACCAAAATAAACAATCCACACACATACACTTTACAAAACCCTACACTAAACCATACATACACTACTAGCTATCCACTTACCTTAACACAACCCTAACCCTAAGGTCCCTAACTATTGCACACTCACCTTACCTGCTCCCTAACCCTAAAGTCCCTATCGCACACTCACCTTACCCGCTCCCTAATGCTAAAGTCCTTATCACACACTCACCTTACCCGCTCCCTAACCCTAAGGTCCCTATTGCACACTCACCTTACCCGCTCCCTAACCCTAAAGTCCCTATCGCACACTCACCTTACCCACTGCCTAACCCTAAGGTCCCTATCGTGCACTCACCTTACCCGCTCCCTAACCCTAAGGTCCCTAACTATCATACACTCAACTTAACTCGATCTGTGCGCACACTTACCTTAACCCGGTCCATAACCTTCACTCCACAGTCAAAGAAATAGCGAAGCTGCAGACATGGCCCACCAAATACTTTCCCTAGGAAAGTATTCGATATTCTGCAGCTTCGCTATTTTCAGCGTTCGGTGCATAGGGTTTGATATTATAACATTCAAAGTTCTAAGACTTCGATGTTATAATATAGACCCCCTTGTTTAAAAGAATTTAAGGACTTCTTATTAAAGAAATCATTTTCTTTACAGAAATTAATAATATAGAAGATACTTCACAAATGTATTTATGGATTGCAGTAAAAGCATATCCTTTTTGGTAGAGTCACTAATTGGTTGTCAAATAAAAAAAAAACAATGGGACAAAGATTTACATGAAATACAAGAACAACTTGATAAGTTAAAATTAGAAAAATCAGACAAAAATAATAATATGGAAGAGATTAATGAGCTAAACAACAAATACTTGGAAATCTTAAACCATAAAACTAAAATCAACCTTGAGAAGTTTAAGATGAATAACTTCTCTATTAACCCAAAATCTTGTGCACTTTAGCTATAAAAAAAATTACTCAGTAAGTCCAATCACATAAAAGAAGTCTACTCACACACATAGGAAGAAAAGAAAAATAACAGAAATAGAAGATATTCTAAAGGAATTCAGAGATTATCATAATAAAATCAATCAAAATAATAGATTATTAGATCCAGAAGAAATAAATAAAATATTTATTAAAAAATATAAAAATTAAATTATCTGATGACCAAATGAAATTAATTGAGAAGCCTATTTCTATGTCTGAACTTCAAACTCAAATTTCTAAACTGAAACCTAATAAAGCACCAGGTAATGATGGGCTTATGTCTGAACTTTATAAGCTGATACCCAAAGAAGACTAGACATACTACACAAGTTTTTTTCCTACAGACAAGGGCCTAGCTAAAGTTCTTCCTTCCTGGAAATATACCCTTATCTCTCCAATTTTAAAAACTGACAAAGATCCTACTGAATGCTCTTCATACAGGCTGATTTCACTTGTAAATGTAGATTTTAAATTGTTTATGGCAATTCATGCTCATAGATTAAAATATATTCTACCCTTCGTGACTGACGAAGAACAAACTAGCTTTATCTTAAAATAAATACTTATGATAATATTGAAAGAATAGCCACAATAATTGACTATGCAAATAAAACAAAAGAGAAGTTAACATTAATGAGTCTTGATATTAATAATGCTTTTGACTCAGTAAACAGGAAATATCTCTTGCTGGTTTTAGAAGAATATAATTTCTAAAGTAAATTCACCCATCTTATTAATCTTCTTTATAATTATTGTTTTGCATATGTTAAAAAATAGGTACTGTTAATTCTGATTCTATACAAATTTTGAAAGGAACCAAACAAGAATGTCCCCTATCACCTCTGCTTTTTATCCTATTTATGGAACCATTTGCTAATTTTCTCAGATCAACTATAGATATAAAAGGATTAACATAAATAAGAATTTAAACTCTAAAATTCAACTGTTTGCTGATGACGTGTTATTGACCTTAAATGACAATGATAATTCTCTAGCTGCAGTTTTCTTAGCAATGGATGTATTTCAAAGAAAATCCAGTTTAACATTTAATGATAAGAAAACAAAAATCCTACATATAAATACAAATAAGAATAGAATCAAAAATAAATTCATTAAATATACCATCAAAGAGGAGAGAATGAATTATTTAGGAATGCTTTTAACATATAGCATTAAAGATATAATAAATGATAATTATAACTAACTGTATAAACAATATAAATAATGTAATAGACAAGTGTAATAAAATTATCTTCATGATGGAAGAGAGATTATCTATAATCAAAATGATTATCTTACCAAAAATCTTATATATTATACAACCACTAACATTACCCCACCCCCCCACACACATACACAAAAAGTTGAATTAAGGAATTTAACACTAATTTTGAGAATTCTCTGGTATCCCAATAAACCAAGAATTGCTTTAATGCATCATTACAGACTGGGCAGAATGAGGGATAGGGCTACCAAATCTAGAGTTAAATAGAGTTTCTATAAAAACAGTATATCTTTGGATTACAAATTACACAGCTAGTGGAAGGAGTTTTTAGGAAATCTTTTTATAAACTCTAAATATAATAGATATTCTAATAATTATATCATACTAAATAATAGTCTTCACTGGTTATTAAAGGATTACATTATATGAAAAAAAATCACCAAACAATTGACTACTATTTCATTTCTACTATATTAAATACTTTTAAAAAATGTATATACAGAAATCTGGCATATAAAGCACAGATCTTCCTTATATTTCCCATGGCATATGCCCAAAATAACATCTCCAACTCAAAGTTAGAAACACTGATCAAATTCAAAGAGAAACATCTGCTATACTGGCTTCAATTAATGGAAGATGAAACACTAGATTCTGCTGACTATATTAAGAACAAATATAATTTAGATAAAGACATATGTCTAGATGTACAATCCTGCAAACAACATGTAGAATGTGAAATTTACCAGAAAGGCTCATCCAGACTCTGCTACACTTTGCTGTGAAGGAAAGGTTAGTTTGCTGTTATTTTTTGTATTTCTGTATTGCCTTTCTATATTTTGAATACTGTAGTTTGTTTTCTTTATCTTGTGTTTTGCTTGCATTCTGTTTTAACAGCATATTAAAACTTCAAAAGAGACCACAGCTTTCTCTGTTCTGAGTCAGGCAGAATTTTTTCCCTCCCTCCCACCCATTTAAGTTGTCTTGTTAAATACCACTGTCTTTCTAGTTGCCCGCCTATTATGTTAATCTGCCCATATATCTCATTTCTCTCTACTTTCACTGGCTTATGTGAGTAATCACAAAACCATCACTTTTGAAATCCCACCCCTTCAATTATTTAAATTTATTGGCCATCCTACAGTATTTCATAGTACCAAAATACAAAAGTAACCACCCCTTTCAGTCCATCTTGCTGTTTTAAAAATAGTAACTCTCCACTAAACCTTAACTTTTTAAACAGGTAAAACTCAAGTTACCTACTTTCATATCTAACTTCTCTAGTGCACACTGCAGAGTGCATTCTTTTCAATCTTACCTTTAAGCATCCCTGTTACTAGCACTTTCTCTAATACCTAAAAAGATCATCTCTACTTGACTCCAAGTAGACTTTTCTCTATCTGTTAAACCTAGCACTTGCTCCTACAGTACTTATTACCTTGATATGGCATTCTTATAGATAGCACCCCAAAAAGGCAAACCCCCATTTCTCGGTCACCCACATCCCCCGGAATCTCTTTTAAAGTTTTTTTTGTCTAGTCCTTCTAGCATGTCGAGGGATCAGTTGCTAGTGTCCTCTCCTGCTCAGCTGGTGAACCTGGGAATATTGAGGCAATGTTACAATTGCCTCATGTACACAGACAACCCTCTCCTCCTCCCACAAAACACAAATACATGCGAGAGATGCAACTATACGGCCAAACTGGAGGCTGAGCTCTCTCAACATAGGACTGGCAAGACCAGTCAGGAGGAGAAGGTTACCACACACACTATAGACCCAGTCTCACATAGTACCATCACAACCTCAAATCATACACATAAACACACAAAGACATACTCGGCGGCTCTGATCAAAAATCTACCAAAAAAGCAGAGGCCACCAAAGCAGACACCCAAACAACCACCACCTCAGAACACAACACCTGCAACACATAGACCTCACAGTCAGAGTGTCAAACAGTTACAGCCCTTAAGGCCAAACACAATGCCAGACACACTAGTCATTGGTGACTCCATAGTCAGACACACTGACGTCCCGCTCACCAGACTGAGTAAGGAGAAGGTCACAGTAAGCTGCCTGTCAGGCGCTAGAATCCGCCACATAACGCAAGCACTCAGGTCTCTCAACAGCAGGTACAAATAAGACTCAGTCATTGTCCACGCTGGTGTAAACGACCTGAGATGTACCGCCTTGGACTACATGAAAAGAGACATTGAGGAGCTCTCTGATTATGTAGCCCAGGCAGGTATGACCCTGACCTTGAGCAGTATCCTACCTTCACCAAGAATGATGCCACAATACAGAGATAAGATGATCAGCTTTAACAATTGGCTTAAACTCTGGTGTCATTCAAAGGGGATCCAATGTCTGTCTGCCTGGGATGACATGCTGGACAAGCCACGCTGCTTCGCAAGGGACGGCTTGCACCTGTCACCCCTGGGATTCGGATATTGGCAAAGGCTCTTGCCACCCCATAGTGCCTTTTTAGGCAAGGCTCAAATTCTAAACCTACCACCCTAGAACACAAAAAGGAAAAAACTAAGGGTAATGCTGCTCAATGCCAGAAGTCTAAATCTCAAAATGCACGCACTCGAGGCCCTTCTCAGTATGGAGAACATCGATGTCTGTGCTGTGACAGAAACCTGGTTCAAGGCTCCTGAGAGCACCCCAGTACTATCAGGTTATACCTCATATCATGCGTTCCGGCCCCAAAATCCGGACAATACCAAGAAAGGAGGGGGGGGGTATCCATATTCATCAAGGACACCCACACCTCAAGACTGGTGGCAACGCACGATGCATCGGAGACCATCCAGGTGCAATTAACCATAGGCAAGACTGCTCTGCAAATTGTAGCATGTTACAGGCCACCCTCACAAACTCAGGAACCTCACATGGCCTTCCTGAAAACACTAGAGGGGATAAATGTATCACCAAACACCATCATACTAGGTGACTTCAATTACCCTAATATAGACTGGGAACACTACTCAAGCCCAAACACCCTAGCCCAAAAGTTCCTGGAATTCATAAACTCAAATGCCATGGAACAACTAGTCACCATCCCCACAAGAGGAGAAAACATACTTGATCTCATCATCACGAACATGGGAGCACAATGTTCAACACCGAAGTATACCCCTCACTGGTGAGATCAGATCACAAACTAATCTCGCTGGAGGTCCTCATCCCACCCCCACCTGAAATAAAAAAGACCACAGTAAAGAACTTCTCGAAAGCCGACTTCACACTTCTAAAGACTAGTGTGGTCTCCTTTAAGGCCCCTGAGCCGGCGGAAAACAGTACTCAAGCCGCTGAATCACTTACAAATGCCTTCTACCAGCACCTCCAGGACTGCATGGATAAGGCAATCCCAAGCAAAACAAAGACTCTTTGTACCAAAGGCAAGCGTCCAGTCTGGTGGACCCCAGCCATAAACAAACTCTACAACAAAAGGAGGAAGCTACTACAAGATAGAGCAAAATCCTTAAAAGGTAAGACACCCTTGATCACTATAAGTAAAAAACTAAGAGCTCTCATAAAATCATCCAAAGCAAATTTTGAGAGAAAAATAGCTAAAGACTCAAAAGACAATCATAAGGCCTTCTTTAGCTATGTTAGAAACCTGGGAGGAAACTCCCAGATATGCTCAGAACTAGTTCAAAATGATGTGAAGATTACTGATCCTACAGACATTGCCAACATACTGGCTGACAGGTTCAGTGCAAACTTCTCCCCTCCCCAAAAGGAGAGATATCTATACCAAGCAATTGCAGCCCCCCAAACATCTCCAATTCCCAAGTGAGAACTGCTCTCTCCAAAGCAAAAAACACAGCATCCATGGGACCTGATGGTGTCCCCGGCTGTGTGCTCCACGAACTCAACGAGGAATTAAACCCACAGCTAGGACAGCTGTTTAATCATAGTCTTACCTCTGGATACATACCCAGGGAGTGGCGCACTGCAACTGTGGTCCCACTTCACAAAGGCGGTGCCTCCACCGACCCTGGAAATTACCGGCCCATTAGCTTGACAAGCCTTATCTGCAAAGCCATGGAGAGGATCATAATGGACCTCATAAATAAAGACATAGGGAATTTGCAGACTTTGGATCCATCCCAGTTTGGCTTTGTCAAAGGCAGATCATGCCTTCTAAACTTGGTTGACTTTTTCAAACAGTCACCAAAGCCATTGATGAGGGAAAGGCAGTCCATACAGCCTACCTCGATCTGGCGAAGGCCTTCGATACAATACCCCACTCGGGTATCATTGAAAAACTCATAAGCTTAAAAGTTAACCCATACATCACAAGATGGGTTGCAAACTGGCTGAGTGACAGAACCCACAGGGTCAGAGTTGCTGGCGCCATGTCAGACTCAAAGCCCGTCACAAGTGGTGTACCACAGGGCTCAGTCCTGGGCCCACTCTTGTTTGGCATCTACTTTTCCGAAGTACAAGCAAACACAGGAGGGTTATGGCTGACAAAGTTTGCAGATGACTGCAAACTGGGCGCCATAGTAGAAAACACATCTGACACAGATATCCTTCAGAAGGATCTCACAGAAACGGATAACTGGTGCCAGAGCCATGGCCTAAAGTTAAATGCCAAAAAATGCATAGTCATACCCTTCGGGAAAAACAAGGTTACCCCTAGCTACCAAATAGGTGGCAATCCACTGAGCACAGAAGAAGTTATCAGGGACCTGGGGACCCAGGTTGATAGTAGTCTGTCATTCGACACCCATGTAGCTAAAGTAGTTAGGAAGACCTTCTACATTGCCCACCTTATCATGAAGGGATTCTCATCTAGATCAAGGGAGGTCATAGTCTCCCTATACTCATCACTCATCAGACCAATGATTGAGTACAATGCCCCATTCGGAATGTATCTGACCCAACACTTGCAGCAGCTGGAGAGGCCACAAAGTTCCTCACCAAAAGGATAAAGGGTCTCAAACATCTGTCCTATGCTGCCCGACTGAAAGAACTCCAGCTCTATTCAGTCGCCACCGCTTGCTCAGAGGTGACCTTTGCCTAACATACAAGGCCATGTCAAACCCAGATTTGATGAATATGCTTCACCTCAAAAATCTAGATCCGTCAGAGCCACAAGGGCGGAGACTTAAACCTCGACACGGCTATTAATAGGACGTGCTGGAGGGATAGATTCATCACCCAAAGACTCCCTATGCTGTGGAATAAAATCCCGGTATATGTGAGGCAGAGCACCTCGCTGGCCTTGTTCAAGAGAAATCTTGACCAATGGATGGGAGATCGCAGATATACCCCAGGGATTACCTCAGTGTCACTGCTCAACAGAGGCACAGCAAAATAATGGGTATAGTTCCCCATACTAAAGGGGTGGCGTAAGCCACAAAACTATGGGCTAGGCTTGTAAATGCCCTCGGGCAGATAGCCTAGTATGAACCTATGAACCTATGAACCTATTAAGTTAATGCAACCAAGGATAAGAGATCATAAAATTATTTGAATATACTATTCTTAATGTAACAAAACACACTGGGACAGGGTTGCTTATCCAAAGTATATAGAGTTGTGAGGAGAGAAACAATAAGTTGTAATGACAATTATTGGAACTATTTATCTAAATTAATAATATACCTCCAAGTGAAGAAGATAAATCATTCTCTTCTTCTTCTCTTTCGGCTGTTCCCGTTAGGGGTCGCCACAGCGGATCATCTGTTTCCATTTCTTCCTGTCCTCTGCATATTGCTCTGTCACACCAACAACCTGCATGTTCTCTCTCACCACAATCATAAACCTTATCTTAGGCCTTCCTCTTTTCCTCTTACCTGGCAGCTTCATCCTTAGTATCCTTTTCCCAATATACCCATCATCCCTCCTCAGCACATGTCCAAACCAATGCAATCTCGCCTCTCTGACTTTGTCTCCAAAGCATCCAACCTGAGCTGACCCTCTAATATACTGATTCCTAATCCTGTCCATCCTTGTCACACCCAGTGCAAATCTTAACATCTTTAACTCTGCCACTTCCAGCTCTGACTCCTGCCTTTTTGTCAATGCCACTATCTCCAATGCATACAACATAGCTGGTCTCACTATCCTCTTGTAGACCTTCCCTTTCACTCTTACCAGTACCCATCTGTCACAAATCACTCCTGACACTCTTCTCCACCCATTCCACCCTGTCTGTACTCTCTTCTTCACCTCTCTTCCACACTCACCATTACTCTGAACTGTTGATCCCAAGTATTTAAACTCATCCACCTTTGCCAACTCTACCCCCTGCATCCTCACCATTCCTCTATCCTCCCTCTCATTCACACAAATATTCTTAGTCCTGCTGACCTTAATTCCTCTCCTCTCTAGAGCATATCTCCAACTCTCCAGGGTCTCCTCAACCTAATCTCTACTCTCACTACAGATCACAATGTTATCTGCAAACATCATGGCCTCCTGTCTGATCTCGTCTGTCAACCTGTCCATCACTATTGCAAATAAGAAAGGGATCAGAGCTGATCCTTGATGTAATCCCACCTCCACCTTAAATGGATCTGTCACTCCCAATGCAGACTTCACCACTGTCACATTACCCTCATACATATCCTGTACCACTCTTACGTACTCCTCTGCCACTCCTGACTTCCTCATAGAATACCACAACTCCTCTCTAGGCACCCTATCATATGCTTTCTCCAAGACCACAAAGACACAATGCAACTCCTTCTGACCTTCTCTAAATTTCTCCATCAACACTCTCAGAGCAAACATCGCATCTGTAGTGTTCTTTCCTGGCATGAAACCATACTGCTGATCGCTAATCATCACCTCCCTTCTTAACCTAGCTTCCACTACTCTTTTCCATAACTTCAAGCTGTGACTGATCAGGTTTATCCCTCTGTAGTTACTACAACTCTGCACATCACCCTTATTCTTAAAAATAGGTACCAAAATACTTTTTCTGCACTCCTCAGGCATCCTCTGACTTCCAAGATTTCATTAAACAATCTGGTTAAAAGCTCCACTGCCATTTTCCTAATCACCTCCATGCTTCCACTGGTATGGCGTCTGGAACAACAGCCTTTCCATTCTTCATCCTCTTCATAGCTGTCCATACTTTCTCCTTGCTAATCTGTTTCACTTCCTATCCTCACATCATCCAGCCTTCTCTCTCTCTCATCCTCTTCATTCATCAGCCCCTCAAAGAACTCTTTCCATCTGATCAACACACTCTCCTCGCTTGTGAGTACGTTTCCCTCACTATCCTTTATCACCCTTACCTACTGCACATCTTTGTCAGCTCGATCCCTCTGTCTAGCCAATTGGTACAGGTCCGTTTCTCCCTCTTTAGTGAAGAAGATAAATAATTCTAATATCTTCTAAACATACAACTTAATCTGTTAGATGAAATATCTCTACTTAGAAATTTTTGCATGGATCTTTCTTCACACCACATAAAATTTAATTAATGTTCAAGCAGAAACAATTTTGTTGGAGATGTAAACAAGAACTTAAAGCTGATTGGCAATACATGCTTTTGACTGTACTGTCTAAACACCTTATTGGAATAACATTAATCTCTTTTTCAGACTTTTTGGAGATAACTTTGTTTTATCTAAATCACTAATCATTTGTAACATTTCTATTCTTATATGTGATAAAAAAATGAAATATCACATTTTGTGGTCTATACTATCTATAGCGAGAAAGGTTATAACTCAGAATTGGAAGAATGAATCTACACCCTTCTTTAAAGAATTTATAAATACTGCAACTGAAGTCTGTCACTTGGAAATCATTACAATTAAGTCAAGAACAACAAGGATTACCTCTTGTTACAATACATGGGCAAAACTTAGAGATCTGCTTGACAAGCAAAAATAACTGCAGTTTAGAATTAATGTAATGTATAATAACTTGAATGACTTGATGGTTAATGGACACTCCTGTAAATAGTTGTCTTTTTTCTTTTGTGTGTGAGATTTAGTTGACATTTTTTTCATTTATTATATTCACAAATCTCTGACTGTAAATATTGTAGTGATTATTTTACAAACTGAAAATTCAATAAAAAATGTAAAAACAGTATTGCGTGTTCATATTTGCATCAATAACTCCAAAACTATGCTACATATAAGGTATCACAATATTTTATCTTGAAACATACACAATGACAAACGTAATTGTATTGATATTTGACCTCTGTTAGTAAGTATTTGTTAGAACTGTAAGGTGATAACTTCATTTGTTTAAAGGCTGAAGCCACACCCAGAGGGAGTTAAAGGTACACTCTCAAAAGAGCTGTATTGTTGGGGATGAGTTAAAATATATTTTGCCTGGTAGTGGATGTGCAAAAACTTGATCTAACTTTATATAGTTACAAAACTGATAATAATAACAAGGAAGAGCAGACTGTGTCACTAAATATCTAGTTTCACTTTTGTATTTTTAGCACTGTTCTCTTTAAGGCATAGTTGTTGTTTCAAGTTCCACTCCCTTTTAAAAGTAAACTTGGGAGCATCACCAACTATATTTCTTTACCCCAGTAACACTGTTAAAATAGACCATTTCAGTCTAATAATATCTAATACTTTTAATGTCTTTCTATTACATGTTTTAGTATATTTTACAGTTGTACTCTTTTGTTGTAATATATTCTTACTATAGACAGAATTATTGGAACAATATGTTTTGCTTTACTGTTATCTAAGATTTCATTATCATATCCTCTACATATTTATTTATTTTTTGTTTACCAGGAAAGTCGGACTTGGAACTAGGCCAATTTTCAGCAGAGGCCCAAGGAGAAATGCTGCAGACACATGTAATTCACTCTTCTTGTTAGTGATATTACTAACACACTCTTCATAGCTTGTACTAAGTCCATGAACTGACTATGTGCCATACCATTAAAAGTAAAGTCAGGGTGCATACTTTGTCTATGTAGGCATATAGCATTCTTTATTATGCTAGGACAATTGGGCATTATGATTGCTTTCCATGCATTTACTTCCACCAAGGTGTGATTCATGTAAATTAGACAATTCTGTTACCTGCATATAGCAAATCATGAATATGTAACAGTTTACTTTGGGGGGCTTGGTATCAGAAATATAGTCTAACAGTACATAGGAATTTCATTCCATCCAACCATTCTCTCATAATGTCAGAGCTGTCAGTGAACATGAGGCAGTTGCTACACTGTGTCAGTATGCCCATGCTCACAGGAGATCTGTGTTTTGCCTACAAGGCAATATCGGACCCTGCCCTACTAGAGATGCTCAATATCTGTGAGTCTAACTCTATGCTCATTACCCAATTGAAAGGCCTACATCTAATATGCAACATCAACAAAACCTGCTGGAGAGACAGTTTGGTCTCCCAGAGGCTGTCCTGTCTCTGGAATAGACTTCCCATACATGTCAAATAGAGTACCTCACTGACCCTCTTCAAGTGCAACCTTGATGAGTGGATGGGAAGCCTCAAATTTGCCCCAGGGGTTCCACCTGTGTCTCTCATTGACAGGGGTCACAGGTGTTGACTGAGGTTTCTTTTTTGGGGATAAACTCTTGGCTAGGTTTGTAAGGGCCCCAGATACATTAGCCTAGTAACCTCCTGTGATCCTATTATCCTATGACACATTTAATCACCTCAAGCTTTAAGTCACTTTTAGTAGAAACTTTTAGATCATGATTTTTCTCTACTGACTTTGACAGCTGTGACACAATCCATAGTACTTACAAGTCTCTTTCTAGAAGAATTTTAGACTCATTTAGATAAGCTATGCTTAAAGTATCAGAAATATGCAGGACTTCCCTTGGTTTGCACTACACTTGCAAGTCATATTTCTGTAATGAAAATAACATTTTCTGAAGAGGACATGGAGCTTTATATAGTGATATCAAGAAGATGTTTTAACATAGTTAAAGGATTGCTGTAAGTAGAAACTGAACATTTACATAAATATATATATATATATATATATATGAACTTGATGAAAGCTTACAAAAACCAGCGAACCAAAGAAAAAGAAGACTCCAGCCAAAGAAGACCAAGCTCGATGTTATGTAAAAAACGAATCCTGAATTTATTCAATAAAATCCACAGGTACAGAGTTTAAAAATCCACAAGTAGAATTAAGCGCTTTTCGTCATCCTATTTAGGTTGACTTCCTCAGATAAAATACATGTACCAGCCTCCAGCTTTTATATTCCACACTCTTCTATGAACCAAGTAATTAAACCTCAATTAATTGAGTTAATTATTTTACTGAAAGAATAGTCCGCCCTTGAAATTTAAAAGGGCGATCCTGTTTTACAGCTTCTAGGTAGTGTGTAGTTGGCTCTAAAATCTGGGCTATAAGGTTTTGTCGTTCCTGCCCCGATCTACTATTTATGAGTTTTATAGGTAGATTCATTAAATAAAAACTCCATAATATAAACTTTACTAGGTCTAGTCTTATAAATAGACCTGAAAGTAAAAGTTGATCTTTATTTATTAAGTAATGAATATACCTAGGAGATGGATACTAGGTCCTATGTGTTTTAGAGAGAGCACACAGTGTATTTTCCTAGTACCAAGCCGGTTTAATCAATTTTTAGCCCTAAAAATACTGTAATGGAAATAATACCAATATTGATATTGATAAAATCAATATCAACATTGATACAATTATTACCATCAAGTAATAACACCTATAATCAATAAATATCATGGTATTCAGTTTTTATATTGGAATTACTTCAACTCGTGGTTTTAGTCAAGTTGTTAATATTAAAATGTTATTGAATTAACCTGCCTATTTTACACTGTTCCCAGCATCCTAAATGGAATAATCTTGTAGAGTCCCTGATAAGAATAGTTCAGAAAATAAGTGAATAATTTATTGTGAATATAAATAATTAAATAGATAAATAAATGTTATCTGATCAAGCTTTGGAGTTTAAGAAGACATGAAATGTTACAATGATCATTTAATCCAGGTTCCATGAAGGCGTTTGTTCTAAATTGCCACGATAGTTCATGTTCTTCGAGTAATAAGTTGTATGGTCCCCTTCTACTATCAATTTTAATTTGATCTAGACCCACAAATTTAAAACTGTGGTCAGGGAAGGCAGAAATATGTTTACCCAGGGCATTGTCTAATTTCAAGTTTGAGATAGCATTGACATGCTCGTATATCCTATCTCGCAGCCTCCTTTCTGTCTTACCTATATAGAAACATGTACATATGGAGCATAAAGCTCCATATACCACCATTCTAGAATTGCAGTCCAGTCTAGCATTGAGAGTATAGGTCTTATTATTGATCACCTGTTTGTTCCCCTTCTTGATATATTTACAGTACTTGCAGGAACCACAGCAGAAGGTCCCTTTTTCTTTAATATTTTGCCCTCGTCTCTCTAGAAGTACTTTTAAATTTCTTCCTCTTCTATATGTTATTTTAGGGGGAGTACTAGCCAGTAGGGAACATCTTTTATCATATGAAAATATAGTCCAGTTTTATCTATTAACCTTCTTATCATGTTACTTTCTAAATTGAAAGTTGTAATAAATCTAGGAGTCTCCCCTAAGTTGCTATTAGTGGTCTTAGCAGTCCCAGGGTCAGTCTCGTAATAGGCAAGGGCCCCATTACTATTATTGATTACCTCATCTATTTGGTCTAGCCTGGCAGTATTATCCACTTGATTAATGTGAGTGTTCTTAACCTTTAATAAGGGTCCAATAGTCCCATTAGCTCTCTTCATTTTAACTTCATCAAAAATATCCTTGAGGAATGCTCTGGGGTACCCCCTGTGATGGAACATGTCTTCAATTAATCCACATTCCAACATGAAGTCATCATCTCTTGTGACCATTCGGGCTATTCTGATTGCTTGTCCCTTCACTATAGCTTTCTTTTGGCTATAGGGATGTAGGCTCGAAAAATGTAGGAAGGAATTACTATAAGTAGCCTTCCTATATACCTTTGCAAAGAACTGTCTATTTACTATATCTTTTGTTAACTCAATGTCAAGATAGTTAATTACAGTCTCCTGAAAATCAAAAGTGAAATTCAGGAAGCTTGTCGTGTTATTCATGTAGTCAACTAATTCGATTCCAATATTCTTATTGCCTTTCAGGCAAATGAATATGTCATCGAGGAATCTAGTATAGTATTTAATGGTGTCTACCAGTTGGTCTGAGTTCAAGATGTATTCATTCTCCCAGTAGGCCATGACTGTGTTTGCAAAACTGGCTCCTACTGGGGATCCCATAGCTACTCCGCATTTCTGCAGGTAGTAGTCTTTGTCAAAAAGAAAGAAATTATTCGTCAAGATTATGTCAAGCAGAGATGTAACTAAGTAAACTTCATTTGTTGGAGCTCCCTTTTTGACCAAATATAAGTTGACCCATTCAATACCTATATCGTGGGGTATTACAGTATATAGATCAACTACATCACCTGTGAGGAAATTAAATTCCTCATTGAATTCAATATCATTTATTTTAGTCAAGAAGGCCCACAAGTCTTTACTAATTTGGTTTTCGTTTCCTAAATATTTTTTCAATATATTATCAACCAGTTTAGCACTTGCGTAAGTGAAAGAATTTCTTCCGTCGATCAAAGGTCTAAATGGCGGATTAAAAAGATCTTTGTGTATTTTTGATGTTGCAAAAAATACAGGAATTCTAGGCCATTCGCTTTTGATGTAGTTGTACATATCTATATCTATATACCCCTCGATAAATAGATCGCTAAAGTAACTCTTCACTAGTCTATGTGCACGATTCATTTCATTTACACTGACTTTAGAGTAAGTGTCAGTATCAAACATTTTTGAAACTCTAGAGATATAATCACATTGGTCAAAGAGGGCGAGCCCCCCTCCCTTGTCAGGTTTTATAGCCCTCACATTGAGGGTTCTGAACAGGTTAAGAAAGTCTTTTTCTTCAGTAGTAGTATTAGGTTTCCTGTAGTCTTTATTGTTATTGAAGACTTTGTTTTCCTTGTTGACCAAAGTCCTCAAGTCTAATTCCATAATCTCCTCAAATATCTGGAGGGTTGGATCCAAGGGGGGGTTATAGTCGCTCGGGATGTAATAAGTTGAAATCTCATGCTCAGATTTCCCTAAAAGCAAGTGTAAGTTGAGTTTTCTTACAAAAAGTTTCAAGTCTTTAATGCTCTCAACAAGGTCCATAGTTGGTTAGGTATAAATGTGTAGCCTTTAGCCAAGAGCTCTGCAAAGCAGGGTTCTATGTCAAGGCTGGAGTAGTTGTATATTTTAAAGTCCCCTGCCTTGTTAGTAACTATGATTGGAAATGTAGCCCCATTAGTTATCTCCTCGGTTTGGTCAGGGGGCGCTGGTTGTTTTTTTGATTATTTTGATTGCAAAAAGTCTTTTTGGGGATGGCTCCTTGATAAGCATAACTAAAGTTATCGTCATGATCATAATGATTGAAGTTATTGCCATCCCTCTCTTTGTTTCTCCTAAGTCGGTTAGACCAAGTACTTCCTCCAGTTACTGGGTTGTTTCCTCCAGTAGGGTTATATATATATATGGGATCCATACTGTCTACTGAATGTGAAATGTCCGAGCACACTTTTGTGAAAGTGCTTTTCACCGAAAAAGCACTTTCGCGAAAGTGTGCTAAAAAAAGAGAAAAATGTGGGGAAATGGATGTTGGTGAGATTGCGGCACAGTGGGGATAAAGGAATATTCCCTTTTCCCCACTGTAGTGCGATCTTGGAGTGAGAATATAAAAGTGGGGGTGGGGTGCAGGGTTTTTTTTTCCCTCTGCGTAAACTTGAGTTCTGTGTCTTTTTTTAAATTTTATTATTTATTTTTTGTACACTTTAGCAAAGGTGCTTTTTCGGAGAAAAGCACTTTTGCTAAAGTGTGTTCAGCCATTTTGGTTTTGGTGTTGTGGGCATTCAGTAGATAGTCCTAGATCCATATATATATATATATATATATATATATATATATATATATATATATTACATCTACCTGTCTATCAATCTATATTTACCATGCAATTAAGTTCTACACAGTCCAAACCTGCAAGCAGCACAATTCCTCCTTATTACTTACTTTAATTTTTCTAACTCTGAATACCCTTACAGGCAGACATGCTGATGTGATCTTGTTTTCTTAGAAAGATACTTCTTGCCCATAGTCAATGTGAGCACACAACCCATAAGTTTACAATGCCCTAGTCATTCTTTTCAGATCACTGGCCCATTTACTTAAACTGTAAAGTTTGAGAATCCTCTGTAAAGATGTCAGTGACATTTTTGAAGTAACTCTTACATATTTGTTGCCTATATATATTTTACACCATCTGTGAAAAGTTCTTGCAAAATGATAAAAAACACTTACTTGCATCACATAGTTTTGTCTGCATTGTCAAGATGGTCAGGTAATGATAGCATATGATGCTGTTTACTTGTCAAAGCTTTACTGAAGACTGGCATCATCCCTAAGGTTACATAACTCATTGTTCCATTTAGCTGAAGTGCTCTTAGAAGAATATTAACTTTTAGTAAAGCTATTTTTTATTTTATTACATTGCAAAGAAAAAAAGCAGTATATAACAGACAGTAAGACTATGTAAGCTTATACAACTAAACCAAACTGATAAAATTCAATTAAGCTGATGTATTTTTGCATCATAACATGTCATGACTGTATTAATGGAACCACACTAAAACTAGTTAAATATTCAGGTAACTGCCAATATCCAACTATAAACTCAGATTCACAATAATTATATTTAAAGAATTAATAGAATAAAACAGTACTTAACACTGAACCTAAAAACAACTAACCTTAAACCTAACCCATGCTAGATTTGTCAGTGATTTAAATGCCCTGTAAAGAAGAAAGCATTGGTATAATCCACAGAAAACAACAAGTAGATAACATAGCTGTACTGAAACTGCTAGTGGCCCCTATCAAAGGAGCCAACCAATTTTGTAACAGGAGACCAGTAAAGGTCACAAAGGCTCTCCAGTCCATTAGTAATAAAGTAAACATTTGACCATATGTGTGATGCTTTGGCATCATTCATTGCCATATGCCTTGGTTAGGCTAATTATGATATATATCTCTTTGCAGGCTCAGTCTTTCTAGTATTGTAGTCAGATGGGATACTGATTTCCAAACATTCTATGCACTTTTTATCCATATATGATAGGAGATCCATTGTTGACCACTCAGTCAAAATATAATAGTATGTAATACCTGAACAATCAGACAGAATATGTTAAGGGTTGTTTACTTTTTCAGACAATGTCTGTCATATCAGAGTGCAAGACAGGCAGGTATACCATGCTATATTTGTCTCTATGCCTGTAAAGGAAATTCAGCAGTACTGGGACATGCAAAATAACAATTACAGTAAAGCACAGATATTTTAATCCATGTCAGATATATCCTTCTGTGCAACCTGAAAGATAAGCTCAAGTGTCCCAAATACATGGCAGCTACAAATAAAAGATAAAGGATGGTTTTCAAAGACAGATGAAATGGAGTGAGAGAAAAGTTAGTGAACGACTCTTGACTATGTTATATATAAATTACATGCTATCAGCAACAGGTATAAGAAATTAGATTTATTTATCTATCTCTATCTTTCTATCTTCCATGTGTGTATTTATTATTTATTTATTGACTTATCTAGTATTATGATAACTGGTTAAGTGAAGAAACACATAAAGACGTTCATCCACAGCCTGGATAAAGAAGTATATTCCCATATAAGCAGATGAAAGAGTTGTAGAAGGATGGTTGTACTGAGGAGAAGTAAAACACACGTGTCAGAGAAGCAGTAGACCTTCAGTATACAACAGCTAGGGACAGTGCAAAGAAATACAGAGAAATGAGGTAAATGATGTCGATATTGTTAGCATCCCATTTATAACGGTACAGAATGGAGATGTGGAGAGGATGGGCCTGATGTTTGGCCTGGTCTTCCCCTCTGGGGAGTTGGGCTGGTAGGTGCTTCCTCCTTCTTGCTGCGGGTGATGAGTGAGGATTCAGTGTGAAACATGTATGATGGCAAGACACTGATGAACATATATCCAGTTTCATTTCACATGCATGACATCGCTACATTGCAAACCGATGAGAAGGAGATCATCATGGGCTGTGTGCAGGTCAAAAAATAAGTTTTCTTCTATATTTTCATGTTGGCCAGAATGTCTCTGCACCACCACTCACTTCTTAACCCCATAAGGGATGAATGAGGTTAGTAGTGGTTACTGGTCTGTGGATGTCTGTCAATACTACAAAGATGGGGACGGAACTAAAAAATCAAATAAAACAAGAAACAGAACAGATGACATTCCAGTCAAGTATCATCAGTCACCATACAGAATCGATGCAGAAATAAACTCTTCAGAGCATATACAGGAAATGAAAATGGAGTATGCAGTGAGCAAACACAGTGCACACTACCAGATCCCTTGTACAAGGTGGATAACTACTGCAAACATATCACCAAGTTAAACAGTAGCAGTCTAAAGGCTCTGAAACATGGAAAATTAGATTTTTTTAAATTAAAGATAAATCATTATGCAATCATACCGGCCACTATGGTGCAGTGGTTAGTGTTGATGCCTCACAGCAAGAATTCTTTGGTTCAATTCTTGGCTGCAGCACCTTTTGTGCAGAGTCTGCATGTCCTCCCTGCGGTCGAGTAAGTTTTAAAGACATGGAGGTAGGTGCATGTGTGTGCCTTCTCTGAAGGTTGGGTGCCAGGCTGGCAACTTGACACTGTAAAAAATCCACTGCCAATCAATCTGTGGACGAGTGTAGCGACCCCTAACTGGGAAAAGCTGAAAGATAATCATGCACGCATACTGACTGAATATGCACAAAATAAAAAGTCTTGATTATGTGGCAAAATACCTGGAATGGTAGCCCAGTATCAACAACAAATATATTATGGCTTAGATATATGTACTTTTGCTATTTGATACTAGTCGCCAATTCTGGAACAATGGCAATCTGTTGAGAACAAAATTATAAATCCTGTGGATCAAGAAATCTTTCTCAGTATTCTAATTAAATTCTCCTGTCTTCTCTGGACCTGAAATAGCCAGACTGACTGCCACAATTCATACCAGTTTTAATCAGCTACAGAACTGGGTAACTAAATCTGAAGTTTGTCTGAATGCCTGAAACAGTAAAGAAATGCTTTTCACTTCAAGAAGGAATGATTCAGTGAACATTTTTCTTTAAAAAAAAAAGAAAGACAAAAGAAAACACCTCCTGATGATGCTTTTGCTGGAAAAATAAAATCATTAAGATGTGGTCAGCTGGCCAGCATTCTTCAATCCTGTTTTGAATTTCCCTTGTATTATCCAGATGGACCACTGTAAACTCTGGAGCTCTCTAGCTAACAAAACACCATCATTACTACATGGTCTTTCTCACATTGTAAGTATTATTCACTCCTGTGAACAACACTGCCCAGCTGTCTTCATACCAAACATGTTCTTTGGGCCCGCAATCTAAACCTGTAAAATTTATCTAGTTCTTAATTACCCCACACAAAGAATGCACCAAAACCTTGGAATCCTGTGTAGGTCTGTTTGTAACTGTCCCATCTTGATATTTTATGACTAGAGCTTTTCTATGACTTTTCTCAGTACCTTGCCCAAGCCTCAATCATTCCAGCATACTAAATTATAACAAGTTTACAAATGAATACCCAGATTTGGGTACTTACGTATTATCGCAACCAGATTTTCGCGGTTGCAGTAATATGCTTGTTGGCCCAAAAACGGATTGTGGGAGTAAAGTTAAGGTTGAATTTGATGTTTTCTACGGATACAACCTATTTTTTTCACAAATTCATAAGCAAAATTAACGTGGAAATGTGAATCCTGTTTGCGTACTTCAAAACTGGTTACACTGCTGTCATTCTGCTGGAAATGAAACGAGAACTCCTGGGAAATGTTTGGTTGAACTGCTGCCGTACTGCAAGAAGGATTATTCCAAAGTTGGCAATACATTTTTTTCAGAGAATAAGATATCAAGAGCAGCAAATTTTGGGGGTAAATTATTGGCTTTATTTTACAAACATTTGAAAAGAATTTAAGTTAAAGAGAAGAACAAATAGATACTTGTACAACAGAGGCTAAACGTAATATTACATGTGCTGTTAGGTGTAAGATAAACATGTATGGAGTATCTGACAGTACCGGATGATTTTTTTGTTTTCAGATGGATAGTAGTTACTGTTTGAATGTTTTCTGGATGGTTTGGACAGCATACTTGTGGATGTTTTGAGCAGCATATTTGTGGATGTTTTCTGGATGTTTTGGACAGCATACTTGTGGATGTTTTCTGGATGTTTTAGGGCCGCATACTTGTGGATTGTTCAGTCGCGGGTGTATCATGAGTGACATGATGTCGGGAAACGGCATAACTTCAAACAGTCATTTTTTAAACTGTACACTGTTCTTCCTGCCTAAACAATGTATTTTCACAAAGTTAACATTGCCACTGTAATTCTGCATACATTTCTGGTTACATTCACACACCGGGAAGCAAATGGTATTATCACAAAAATCTGGTTGCGATAATACGTAAGTACCCAGATTTGTACCAGTTCATCCTATCATAGTCATCACTGCTATTCAGGTAGGTTCCTTAATAGGTTGAAATCGAACAAAAATTAAACAAATTAGAGATTGTCCATTCAGTTCCTCACACCCTTGAAAAATGCATTGCTCTCTCCTTACCAAGTGAATGGCTTACTCCCAGTCAAAACCTTACGGCTGCACGGTGCAAACCTTACCTTGTTCCCCTGATGTGATAATACATTCTGTGTCTCACTTTTCCCAAAAGTAGTATGTAAACCATGGAATAGTCTTCCTTTCCTAATGAGACAAATAACAGATGCCTTTGAAAGTGATTCTTCGGGCATCTATGTGCTAAATCATCCCTTCTTGTCTATGGCAAAACATGCAATCTAGCCAATCAGCTATAATTTTCATTTAGTCTCTCTACTATTTCTTCTCAGCTTATTACCTAAATTTAGTATTTAATCTTGCTAATTGTATGGCTGTTGATATTTCAGATTGTATCTATATTATTCTGAAATGTGTATTGTTTTCTTAATTTATGACCATTAGTTAAGTTTTCCTCAACATTCTTTTTGATAGTGATGAAGAGAGCTAGTCAATCATATTTGCAGTAAATGTCCTCACTATTACTATGTTTATACTTGTAACAAAAACTCTGCTTGCTATAACATTTCACTTGATATATGTTTACAATTGATGACCTTGTCTATCCTGGCCTCTGCAGGGAAATGAATTCTACCTTGTCAGAGCATTCAAGTTAAAAAGAAAATAGCCAACAAAACCATTAAATACCTCTTTCACTTTTTGTTTCAGACATACAATTCAGGAAAAATGAACAGATTAAGGAACAGTTAAAAGACATCTGTGATCCATCTAACAAGGGTAAGTCTTTTGTTATATCAGCCTGTGCAGAAACAGTTTAGCATCTTTCTTACTGTTTAAGTATTGTTTCAAATATTGTTTGCATAAGTCATATATGTGACTGAAGGAAAGCAGTTTACCATATTCCTTATAACTTAGGTATTGTTCAAATATTATTTGCACAAATCATTTATGAGCCTGTAGAGAAAACAGCTTAGCATATTTCTGTATTTGTGCGAGTGTGTGTGTGTGTGTGTGTGGGTGTGTGTGTGTTTGTCTGCAATATTCAGTTTACTTTTCTTTTAGACATAGAATGATAATATGTCAAGATTTAATGAGAATGAATCATTCAAGAGAAGAAAGAATGAAAAAGGAGTTACAGAAAGATAATTAATTATAGTCATTGTACAGGCAGTCCGTGGACCTGCGGTGGTGGTGCTGCGGTAGCGTTGTCGCCTCACAGTAAGACGCTGTCCGGTTTGATTCTCAGCTAGAGCGTCTTCTGCATGGACACATGTGTGAATGGGTGTACCTTCGTTGAAGGTTGTGCATCAGGGCTGGTAACTCGGCACATAAAACTCAACTACCAATTATTAGTGAACCAGAGTTCTGGCAACCCCTAACCGGGAAAAGCCGAAAAGAGAGAGAGTACAGGCAGTCCCTGGGTTAAGGACGAGATCTGTTTTTCAGTCTGTCCTTAAGTCAAGTTTGTATGTAAGTTGAAACACGCACATAGAACATTCTGCAGTATAGTACAATAGAACATTCCATACAAAAAAACTATATTAAACTTGCCTTCTTTTTAAGCTTCACTTCACATTTCTCTACTACAGGCATAACCCCTGAATGTTTTCCAATCTTTCCTGAACTTTCAGACTTCTGCTAGACCTCCTATTGTTGTCTAGGCCCTAGTGAGCCACAATGCCATTTGCCCATTCTACTGTACAGTACTGTAACTGGTTCAATACTGTGTACTGTACAAGCCAGCAGTCTTGACCAATCAGATCTCCAACACAGTGATCTCTTAACCAATTGGATCTTTTATTCTCTGTGAAGACAAAAGTAACTGCTCTAACAAGACACGCGAGCAGTTTCACAAATGGGGAAAAGGAACGTACAATAGAATTCTTCACTTTAAGGTAAGATTTGAGCAACTTAAAAGATTTTTATTTATTTTCACATTATTTCCAACATTGCGGCAGCCGGTTCTTCTCTATGAATCGTCTGTAAGATGGATGTGTGTAACTTGGGGACTGCCTGTAGCTATGGGAAAGGACAACAGTGAGCTGTAGTACATATAATCTAAACTATGACACTTCTGATTTAACGCTTTCTCTAAGGGCAACAATATATGTGCACAGGGACATGCTCGTGCACACACACACACACACACACACACACACACACACACACACACACACACACACACACACACACACTCACACACACACGCACACACGCACACACACACACACACACACACACACACACACACACACACACACACACACACACACACACACACACACACACACTCAGTGCTTAACATCTGCAAGTAAAAAATGGTGTATTCTCCTTATGGATGCACTGTTGGTGAAAAAGGTAAAGAAATATTTCTTGTATTTTATAAAACATTTCTTTATAAGAGATTCTGAAAACGCTATTTCTATGGTAATGATAGAACTGAATGGACACAAAGCAAGCCTTGGGCTTACAGATAAATAAAACAGTTTGTGAAGCTTAAAGACAGTAAATCTGTACCTACATTGAATAGGTTTAAAAACCAGTCGGAAGAGTTGCTTTTGGCACCTGGTTTAAATTTACAGATTGAAGAAGGTTGATATTGTGTGCTACCAAGGTCAGCTGTGATCCACCTCAGTGATCAATACCAGATCTGAGGAGACCTGTAGGATACAGTAATCCAGGGGCCACAACAAGCAATGATACAGTAATCCAGGGGCAACAACAAGCAATGACACAGCCCTGTAGGATACAGTAATCCAGGGGCCACAACAAGCAATGACACAGCCCTGTAGGATACAGTAATCCAGGGGCCACAACAAGCAATGACACAGCCCTGTAGGATACAGTAATCCAGGGGGCCACAACAAGCAATGACACAGCCCTCAGAAGGATTTAAAGCTTGATTTTCTCTGGAATCTCTTCTGGATATACGTTTTTGCTGTAGGATACAATACTTGAATGGCCACAATAGAAAAGGACACAGCCCTCTAGAAAGATGTAGTTTCTTCTAAGATCACTACCGATGACCCTTTCCAGAGACCCCTAGTAGATCTGCAAATGAAAGTTATAAGATGTAGCACCACAGAAGGTCACCACAGGAAAAGAAACAACATCCCAGAAGTATTACATCCCCAGAAAGCCCCAATAGCGTAGTACAAAGTTCCCCTGTGACCCATTCCTGGGCCATCTTCTAGACAGCTGTAATATACAGTATCCCAGAACGTTTCTAGAAGAAGAGCATTGTTCCTCCAAAAGGATGATGCTCCTTAGAAGGTCACTGCAGTCTCCCATTTAGTTCACTACTTCGACCCATCCTTGAAAACCCTGACAGATCTGTAGAGTAGAGATGCAAAATATGGTGCCAAAGAAGAACACTACAAGAAAGAATGTAGTTCACCAGAAGGATGTAGTTCCTCAGAAGATCAATCCAGCCTACTGCACAGTTCTTCTGTGTCCTATCCTTAGGAGCCCTTCTACATCTGAGGCAGGCTATAGTATGGGGTATCCCTGAAATCATTACAGTGAAGGACACAGCTTCCCAGAAGCATGTAGTTTTCCACCAAATCATTATAGCCTGTTATGCACTTATAAAGTTAAGTTGGGGTTCGAGGGAAAAGAACACTTCCATTATTACCTACCCTTTCTGCCACTTCAAACAGCTTACACTCTAGTGAACACAACTGACAGCTGTTGTGATACCACATCTTAGTAAGGACTTAACTTGTGTTCATATGGTACACTTAAAGCCATCAAATCAGGGAAGTAAATGGTGTGGGAAGAAATAGCCAGGGAATTGTTATGGCTAGGCTTGTATAGGCCCTAGGGCTGATAGCCTAGTACCAACCTATGAACCTGTGAACCTATGAATCACCAGGCTCTAACTCATGTCATAAAGCCTAATATATTAGTATTTTAACCCCTGCCCATCTATCCTCAAACTGATATGTAAATGCAGATTACATTGGTTAACTCGTGAATATGTTCTGTTTGGGCTTCACATTTCTGTAGTCAGTATAATTCCAAGGTTAGGATAACTGATTTACTTTTTCTATAATTTCATTAAATTGTACAATTAAAATGCTTTGCTGCTTATTTTATAAATTTGTGACATCTACGTATCTGTATAATATCACATTTTGTTACTTACGTTTAACATTTAATCCTGCTGATTGTATGTCTGTTGATATCTCAGATAGTATCTATATTATTCTGAAATGTGTATTGTTTTCTTAATTTATGACCATTAGTTAAGTTTTCCTCAACATTCTTTTTGATAGTGATGAAGAGACCTAATCAATTCATATTTGCAGTAAATGTCCTCACTATTACAATTTTTATACTCATAACAGAAACTCTGCTTACTTTAACATTTCACTTGATATATGTTTATAGTGGATGACCTTGTCTGTCCTGGCCTCTGCAGAGAAATGAATTCTACCTTGTCAGAGCATTCAAGTTAAAAAGAAAATAACCAGCAAAACCATTAAATACCTCTTTCACTTTTTGTTTCAGACATACAATTCAGGAAAAATGAACAGATTAAGGAACAGTTAAAAGACATCTGTAATTCATCTGACAAGGGTAGGTCTTTTGTTATATCAGCCTGTGCAGAGACAGTTTAGCATCTTTCTTACTGTTTAAGTATTGTTTCAAATATTATTTGCATAAGTCATATATGTGACTGAAGGGACACAGTTTACCATATTCTTTATAATTTAGGTATTGTTTAAATATTGTTTACACAAATCATTTATGAGCCTGTAGAGAAAATAGCTTACCATATTTCTGTGTTTGTGTGTGTGTGTGTGTGTGTGTGTGTGTTTGTCTGCAATATTCAGTTTACTTTTCTTTTAGAAATACAATGATAATATGTCAAGATTCAATGAGAATGAATCATTCAAGAGAAGAAAGAATGAAAAAGGAGTTACAGAAAGATAATTAATTATAGTCATTGTACAGGCAGTCCCTGGGTTAAGGACGAGATCTGCTTTTCAGTCTGTCCTTATGTCAAGTTTGTATGTAAGTTGAAACACGTACATAGAACATTCTACAGTAGAGTACAATAGAACATTCCATACAAAAAAAACTATATTAAACTTGCCTTATTTTTAAGCTTCACTTCACATTTCTGTACTACAGGCATAACCCCTGAATGTTTTCCACTCTTTCCTGAACTTTCAGACTTCTGCTAGACCTCCTATTGTCGTCTAGGCCCTAGTGAGCCACAATGCCATTTGCCCATTCTACTGTGCAGTACTGTAACTGGTTCAGTACTGTGTACTGTACAAGCCAGCAGTCTTGACCAATCAGATCGCCAACACAGTGATCTCTTAACCAATTGGATCTCTTGTTTTCTGTGAAGACAGAAGTAACTGCTCTAACAAGACATGCAAGCAGTTTCACGAATGGGGAAAAGGAAAGTACAACATAATTCTTCACTTTAAGGTAAGATTTGAGCAACTTTAAAGATTTTTATTTATCTTCACATTATTTCCAACATTGCGGCAGCCTGTTCATATCTATGGATCGTCTGTAAGTCGGGGACTGCTTGTAGTTATGGAGAAGGACAACAGTGAGCTGTAGTACATATAATCTAAACTATGACACTTCTGATTTAACACTTTCTCCAAGGGCAAAATATATATGCACACGCACCCCCCCCCCCACACACACACACACACACACACACACTCTCAATGCTTGACATCTGCAAGTAAAAAATGGTGTATTCTCCTTATGGATGCACTGTTAGTAAAAAAGGTAAAGAAATGTTTCTTGTATTTTATAAAACATTTCTTTATAAGAGATTCTGAAAACGCTATTTCTATGGTAATGATAGGACTGACTGGACACAAAGCAAGCCTTGGGCTTACAGATAAATAAAACAGTTTGTGAAGCTTAAAGACAGTAAATCTGTATCTACATTGAGTAGGTTTATATAGAAAAGACACACAATAGAAAAGGACACACCCCAGAAGTATTACATCCCTAGAAAGCTCTAATAGTTTAGCACAAAGTTCCCCCGTGACCCATTCCTGGAACACGTCCTAGACAGCTGTAATATACAGTATCCAGGAAAGTTTCTAGAAGAAGAACATTGTTCCTCCAAATGGATGTTGTTCTTTAGAAGGTCACTGCAGTCTCCCATTTAGTTCACTACTTTAACCCATCCTTGAAATCCTTATAGATCTGCAGAGTAGAGATGCATAATATGATGCCAAAGAAGATCACTACAAGAAAGAGCATAGTTCACCAGAAGGATGTAGTTCCTCAGAAGATCAATCCAGCCTACTGCACAGTTCTTCTGTGTCCTATCCTTAGGAGCCCTTCTACATCTGAGGCAGACTATAGTATGTGGTATCCCAAAAGACATTACAGTGAAGGACACAGCTTCCTGGAAGCATGTAGCTTTCCACCAGATCATTATAGCCTGTTATGCACTTCAAATCTAGTTGGGGTTCGAGGGCTGGATCACACATGGTCAGCATCCATTAGTCTAGGCCTGTTACACCCCTCCAACAAGTAATCCACCTGGCTTACTGTAAATCATGGACCTAGCTAAAAGAATATTTCTATTATTACCTACCCTTTCTACAACTTCAAACAGCATACACTCTAGTGAGCACAACTGACAGCTGTTGTGATACCACATCTTAGTAAGAACTTAATTTGTGTTCATATGGCACACTTAAAGCCATAAAATCTCTGGTCTCTAACTCATGTCATAAAGCCTAATATATTAGTATTTTAACCCATGCCCATCTATCCTCAAACTGATACGTAAATGCAGATTGCATTGTTTAACTCATGAATATGTTCTGTTTGGGCTTCACATTTCCGTAGTCCGTATAATTCCAAGGTTAGGATAATTGATTAACTTTTTCTATAATTTCATTAAATTGTACAATTAAAGTGCTTTGCTGCTTATTTTATAAATTTGTGACATCAACGTATCTGTATAATATCACAATTTATTTGTCCTAATTTTGTTGTTATTTTATCTTTGTGCTCCTGTACCTGCTGACTGTTAAGCCTCCCTCAACTGGACTTGAGGCCATTCATTATCCCCCATGGTGAGAAGTCCACAGATCCACAGAGGTGAAACCATCGAGAGGTGAAGTCATTCAGGCAGTCCTGATCATACCTCTCAACTGTACAGATTTTCACAGAATGTCCAGATTTTTGCCTCATATTTTTGGTCCATTTTTCATAAAAGTGAGATTTTATGGCAAGTTCTTGGCAAGTCATTAAAGACAGAAGACAGAAAATAATGGCAGACATTTGAGTTTCAGACTTCATACCCTTCAGAATATTCATGCTAAATCAAAACACATTATTCTATCAACTTTCTGAGCTTGTAAGAGGACTATTTCAAAATTGTCCCTATTTTCTTGGCCTTTGTCCCCCCATTATTTATAGCTTTGTCCAGATTTCTTGCACTAAGATGTTGAGAGGTATGCCTGAGGTTTGCCTGTATGACTATGAGATTATTTTTATTATATGTCCTAACCCCCCTCTTATGGTGATATAAGCACTTGCTTTGTTCCAAGGACCACGTGTGCCTCTCTATCTAGGCATGCTTGTTCCTCTACTTGCATCATCATGGGCTACCATCACATGATCCTGCACTCTCCAGCTGAGACTCTGTTATTAGATCTGTGGTGCAAACCAGGCATGAACCACAATCCCTTCCTCCTCATTATAGGCACATCCATCCTCCCTGTCTGCACAGTCAAGCACTCAAGCTACTAATCAACGTCTGGTTACTTTATCTACTAATGCCACTGGCAGAGGACTTTAGTTGCGCTAAAATTAAAATAACAACCAGAATAGTAGAAACTAGTTCAGCTTTTACTAAAAAAAAACTCTTATCTTAAAGCAAAGTATCTGCTCAGTCATTGTGAGCAAGCACATTAATTATTAAAAGGTAAGGTATAAAATCTGGACTTGAAATAGATTAAAGTACTTTAAATCCATTGGTATGGTTTGCAAAGACCCATCACTAGTCTTATTACTTAAGACTAGGATTGCAGTGAAGGTTAAACAGAACAGTTACAGTGGTTTGTGCAGATGTGCAAGAAAAGGGAAGATGATTTGGTGAAGAAGGCTTGAAAGAGACAGGAAGAAGTCAAGAGGAAGTGAGGGCATCCAGCAAAGAGATGGACAGACTACATGAAAGAGAAGCTGTGACAGTCTGACATGACTGTTGAAGAAGCAAGGAGAGTAGTACTGAATCAAGAGAGGTACTGAAAGTTATTACAAACAGCCTGACCCCATGTAGAAAAAAAGTAGGAAGAAGGGGATTGCTGGTGACATTTATTAATATCATTTCAGAGAGTGTCAATATTGTGAAATAATTTTGCTGAAAACCACTTTTGGCAGTACTGGACTTTGGACTTCTCCCCACTGCCTTGCACCATGAAGTAGGTATTTATAGGTTTAGAGGGTGTGGGTATTTTCCTCACATGGGGAGGGGTGCAGGAAAGCATGCTCCACCAAAGAAAACCTACTTTGAGTTAACTGAAAGTGTTTTTTTCTTTAGTGATTTAGTTTTGTGGCATTATTACTCAGACATTTCGTTCAGTGAGTTGACGTGAATCTGGAGAAACTATGTACAGTATTTACAGTAAAAAAAACAATATGAAAGCAGTTAAGAAATGGGATTGATGTGAGGAAAGGGATATCGTAGTTCTATCATATGGTACTTTGACTTTATTTTAAAGAAATTATAGATTACGGACATGGTTTAGGAAAGCAGAGGCCAGGTAATATATTATGTATGGAATCAGGTGCAACTTACACCATTTAAAGGACATCATCATCATCAACCCTTCCTTTTCTCATTTTCATGTCAAATGTCGTCATCTTTCTTAATTCAGTGACAGTCCTGTACCTTCTTCGATAGTCATGCCTGACTGTCGCAAGTCTTCTCTCATACAGTCCAACCATCTCTTTGCTGGATGTTCTCATTTCCTCTTGCCCTCTTCCTGTTTCTGTTAGAGTACGTTTAACAGTGAATAAAAGACTGAAGTTAATTCTGCTATAAATATGCTGAAAGATAAAGCATAGAATAAAATGTTTGCGTGAATATATGTATAGAGTTTAGCAATGTAAAATGGGCATTCATAATATATGTTGATCAGACAGGCTTCTTCACATCATCAGAAAAAAGTCTAAAAAGCAATTCTGGAAAGCAAGTATTACATGCTTTTCTCATGTTTGCAGAACAGCTTATAAACTCAGCAATATGTAATCTTTTACAAAGCTGTTTCCTCATAAAACATGTTCTTCCACAGTATCAATTCCTCAAAAATATGTTTTGTCAATATCAGCTGCAGAACAGTTTGGCATATTCTCACAGATATTTCCTTTCAGACTTTGTTAATGGATAAAATCAGCAGAAAAACAATTCTGATTGCGTGCATTTTCATATCAGCAGAAATGGTTTTACAGAAGGACAATACTGCTTTATAACAAAACATTTCCTTAAACAAGTCTGGAAAGTAAAGCATCAGCAGAAAAGAAAAAAAAAACAGACTCTAAAGTGCGTGAATAAAACAGTATATAAGAACTGTAAATCAAATTATGCTAGTGGTAATTTTTAGGAACTTAGGTTTCGAGGTAACTGGAGAATGGAAAGCCATAAATCTATCATCCATTTCACTTATGAAGGAAAAACTTTGCACATTAAATTTGTAAACTACAGTCATATGTCTTGTTTGTTATAAAAATAAAAATAAGTTATTTATTAGAAACCGTGCTTGTTTCCCACCTTTCCTGTAACTAGTCTAGTCCAGATACAGATTTGCTGTATCCAGGACTGTTTCTAAGCTTCTGATCCCTCAAGCCTTTCTGTGTTGAAGGGAAGCATTCTAGCTTATCTGTGGGAGTGGTAAGCACTAGGTAGACTATCTACCACAAGATCCAGGTACAGATTCTTAGTTTTAGCACTTGAATTTGCACTTGTTCAGAACTTGTTGTTAGCACTAAATACGCTACAAATTACTACAACACTCAACCTTCCTCTTTACCTAGAGGAAAACAGTTTTTGTACTTACTTTCCTCACTTGCTTAGACAAAAACAGCTCTTATACTCACTTTCCTCACTTGTCTAGAGGAAAGTAGTTTTTTATTCTGGCATGTCCAAGGGTCAGCTCCCAGTGGTCTCTCCTGTCTATCTGATGAATCTCGGCATCTTGAGAGAATGTAGCAATTGCCTCATGTACACAGACAACCCTCTCCTCCTACCACCCAACACCACAACCTGTGAGAGATGCCCTTATCTAGCCAAACTGGAGGTAAAGCTCTCTCCAACCAAGACTGCACTTCACAGTCAAGAGGAAAAGTTAAACACTCGCACCACACCACACTCATCACATAGTCCCGTTAAACCTACACCACCAAAATCCACACATTGAAACACAAAAACATTCACAGAGGCTCTCAGTAATAATCTGCTCATGCAACAGAGACCTGCAAAGCAGAAACACAAGCAACCTCCACCCACCAACACAACCCAAATGACACATAGCCCACAGACTCAGTATGCCAATAAACCACAGCTCATAAGGCAAACCAACATAACAACAACACACTAGTCATAGGTGACTGTATAGTAAGGTGCACTGATGTCCCACTCACCAGGCTAAAGAAGGAGAAGGTTATTGTCAGCTGCCTGCCAGGTGCCAGGATCCACCACATAACTCACACACTCAGGTCACTCCACAACAAGTACAAATATGACTCTGTCATTGTCCATGTTGGTGTGAACGACCTGAAATGTACTTCCTTGGACTACATGAAAAGAGGCCTGAAAGAGCTCTCCAATCTTGTAGCAAAGTCAGGTATGACCCTAGCCCTGAATAGCATCCTGCCTACACCCAGAGTGATACCACAGTACAAGGACAAAGTGATTGACTTCAACAATTGGTTAAGCTTCTGGTGTCATTCTAAGGGGATCCAGCATCTCTCTGCCTGGGACGACATGGTCGACAGACCACGATGATTTGCCAGAGATGGCCTGCACCTGTCTCCCCTGGGATTCTAGATACTGGCTAAGGCTCTTGCCACCCCTGTAGTGCCTTTTTAGGCAAGGTTCAAATGACAAATTCACCACCGTAACAGGAACAGGCAAGAAAAACTGAGGGTAATGCTACTCAATGCTAGAAGTCTAAATCTCAAAATGCACTCACTGGAGGCACTCCTTAAAATGGAGAACATCGATATCTGTGCAGTGACTGAGACCTGGTTCAAGGCTCTAGAGAGCACCCCTGCATTACCAGGCTATAACTCATACCACACTTTTCAGCCATCTAACCTGGACCAGAACACCAAAGGAGGAGGTGTGTCCATATTCGTTAAGGATATCCACACCTCCAGGCTATAATGCATCCAAGGTTATCCAAGTGCAACTAACTCTGGGCAAAACTGCAATCCACATTGTAGCTTGCTACAGATCCCCCACCATGCCCCAGGACTCCCACTCCTCTTTTCTGGATATACTGGAAAATATTAGGGTTCAACCAAACACCCTAATAATGGGCGATTTCAACTACCCCACCATTAACTGGGAAAACTATTCATGTACCAACTCCTTCGCTCAATGCTTTCTGGAATTCATAAATTCCAATGCCCTGGATCTACTTATCCAGACCCCCACCAGGGGCAACAATGTCCTAGACCTAGTCATTACCAACATGATCGACCAGTATTCCACACCTGAAATCAACTCCTTGTTGGTCAGCTCCGACCATAAGTTAATCACCCTAGATATCTGCATCCCACCCCCACCCATCATTAAGGAAACCACAGTAAATATTTTCTCCAAAGCCAGCTTCATGCTTCTTAAGACAGAAGTGGAGAACTTCATGATACCCATGCAGATGAACAATACAGTTACAACTGCTGAATCCTACACAAATGCACTCTATAAACACTTACACAAGTGCATGGATTGTGCTAGCCCAAACAAAACCAAGACATTATCCTCCAAAAAAGGAAGCCAATCGGGTGGTCCCCTGCCATAAACAAACTCTACAACAGAAGGAAGAAACTGTTGCAAAATAGAGTAAAATCCCATGAGTGGAGGAGCTGCCTGGACAGCCTCAGTAAGAAGCTGAGATCCGTTATAAGATCCTCCAAAGCTAGCTACAAAAACAAAATTGCCACTGATTCTAAGGGCAACCACAAAGCATTCAATAGATATGTCAAGCATCTCAATGGCAACACCCAGATCTTCTCTGAGTTACAGCACAACGGCACGAAAATTACAGAACCAACTGATATTGCCAACATCCTGGCAGATACGTTCAGTGCTAACTTTACCCTCCTCTCACCCCTTAAAGGGCCCATATCTATACAGGAAGAATGCAGAATCCCTGTAGTCACATCTATGCAGATAAAAGCTGCACTCTCTAAAACCAAAAACACAGCATCCATGGGTCCGATGGGACCGGACAACATCCCAGGTTGCATTTTACATGAATGTCAGAACGATCTGGCTCCTCACCTAAGCACCATGTTCAAGTCATAGTCTCAAGTCAGGCTTGTTGCCCACTGAATGGTGCACAACAACAGTTATCCCACTTCACAAAGGGGGAGCCACCACTGATCCTGGGAACTATCGCCCTATTAGCCTGACAAGCCTGGTCTGCAAGGCCATGGAACGTATCATCATGGAACTCATAAACAAAGACCTTGGTAACCTCTAAACTCTGGAACCCACCCAGTTCTGGTTTGTGAAAGGCAGAACATGCCTTCTGAACCTGATCAACTTCTTTGAAGCAGTCACCAAAGCCGTAGATGAGGGTAAGGTGGTTCACACAGCCTATCTTGACCTTGGCATGGCTTTCGACACCATCCCCCATTCTGGAATTATAGCCAAGCTCACTAAAGTAGGTATAAATCCCTATGTCACAAGATGGGTTGCCAACTGGCTCACTGACAGAACCCACACTGTAAAAGCTGCAGTCTCCAAATCTGACTTCAAACCAGTGACAAGTGCAGTACCACAGGGTTCAGTCCTGGGACCTCTCCTGTTTGGTATCTACTTCTCTGAAGTACAGGCTAACACAGAAGGCCTCTGGTTAACGAAGTTCGCATATGACTGCAAACTAGGAGCCATATTTGAGTCCCCAAATGATGTGGACATCCTACAGAATGGCCTCACTGAGACAGATGCCTGGTGTCAGAGCCATGGCCTCAAGCTCAGTGCCAAAAAGTGCATTGTCATCCCCTTTGGTTAAAAACTCTGTACCCATGAACTACCACATAAACAGCAGTCTACTTAACGCCAAATGTGTGATAAGAGACCTTGGGACCCAGGTGGACAGTAGTCTCTTCTTTGATAATCACATCGCCACAGTAGTCAGGAAATCCTTCTGTGGCATACCTCATCACAAAAGGATTCTCATCCAGGAAAAAAGAGCTCATTGTTCCCCTCTAATCGGTACTCATTATACCCATTATAGAGTACAATACCCCTTTTGGAATGTACCTCACAAGACATCTGCAGCAGCTGGAAAGGCCACAGAAGTACCTCACAAATAGGATTACTGGCCTCAAACAGATGCCCTACACTGACCGTCTCAAAAAACTCCAGCTTTACTCTGTAGTATATCGCCTACTCTGAGGAGATCTCTGCCTAACATATAAAGCTATGTTAAACCCAGAGCTGCTGATCATGATACACCTTAAAAATCTCAATCCCTCTGAACTACATGCTCTAGGGACCTAAACCTTGTCACCACAATAAACAGGACATGCTGGAGGGATAGATTCCTGTCCCAGGGACTTCCTATACTCTGGAACAAGCTACCTATCTATGACAAGCAAAATTCCTCATTAGCACTCTTCAAGAAAAATCTTGATAAATGGATGGGAAATATATACACCCCAGGGATCACCTCTGTGGCTCTGCTTGACAGGGGGACAGGAAATTAACTTTCTTGGGTGGCGTAAGCCAGGTAACCTTGTTGGCTAGGCTTACTTAGGCCCTTGGGCCAATAGCCTAGTACCTACCTATGAACCTAAAAGAAATTAGCTGAACTGACAGAGACTGACTTCCTGCATGCAACAGCTGAGCTTAAAAAAACATTGCAAAAGAGCAGGAAACTACAGCTGATCTGTACAAAAGAAATATATTTTACAATATACTTGTGATTTGAAAATTAAGCATACATGGCAGGATCTGATGCATGGACAAATCTTTCTCAAATGTTTTACTTTCATTTAGTTAAAGCAAGACATTTATCAGTACTACAGTAAGTAGAGCGCACAACTACCATTCTAATAGCAAAGTCAAAAGGTAAATAAAACAGTTGTAGTGCACAAAAATCAAATGAGAATTGTCAATAACAGTAAAGATCTTAGTCACAAGACTGACATGCATGTATTTTCTTTTCATCTAAAGTACATCTGTTAAAATGCACAAGAATGAAAGGCAGACAACAGCAAATATAAATAATGTAAATATAAACGTGTTAGTTAAGAAATATTATTAACTTTAGAAACCAGATTCATCATTAATTTTAACATGCCATTTCCTTTAGGGCTTAATCTGGAGGTTAATATAAATGTATAATATAAAGGTTCAATTTAAATGTGTAATCTTAATGTATACATAAATGTAAAATTTGTGTTTGTATTTAGAATGGGACATAGGGACATTACTATTGTGTTTAAAAGGTGAAGTGTCACTTTAATTTTAATGCATGTGCAATGTTCGATGTCATTGTAATTAATCAATTAATAAGTGGTGATTTGGTATATAAAAGGCATGCTTTTGGTGTATGAGTTATCCCTTGAAGGCTTTTCAGCCGAGGTACCAGGAGACACCAGTAAAGCAGATCCAACTTTACTTGGAAGACTCCGTGTTTTATTTTATATTTTTGGTTCATTTTGTTTGTGTTTTTTGACTGCAGTTGATCTGACATGTCAGTTGGAATGTCTCCAGGTGCAGCTCTGTTCAGCTCGTCAGGGGGCAGTGATTGCATTTCATTTTCAGAAGTATGGAAACTGAGGGAGAAAAAGTTTGCTGCTGATGATTTATGGTCCCTGAGAGACATGAGTTCACAAGTAAATGACTTTGACAGACTGGAGAAATTGTTGGTCAAGGAGGGTACCCTTTTTTATGATACTAAGCTCCTTGACAAGTATCTGACTTCTAATTTGACTCCTTGTGATCTTAGGGTCGACTGACTTCTGGCGTTTGAGTTTGCAGAAGAAGACCCAGACCTGTTGGAGGAGTGGAAGACCATGTCACCGGCCTGTACTACAGCATGGTTGAAGATTTTAGTTAAATGTAACCACAGGGCACAGGAGAAAGTGCAAGTTGACATCTTGCACTTACAAGATGAACTATTGAAAGCTGTTTTGAGCGAAATTTTCTCAGATAAGATGAAAAATATCAAAAACCAAGTATCTAAGGTGGAAGGTGATGTTATTCTTCAGAAAATACACAAGCGTGAGTACAATATCAAGGACTATGAAAGCAATTTGTTTTTCTCATGGCAGAGAAAACCTAAAAGGGGTAGAAATATGAGTCAACGTAATGGAGGCAGTTCCTGCATTTCAAGGGATTCATCCGTTTCTTCTTGTGAGATGGCATCTAGCATCAGAAAGAGTGTTTCATTTGAAAATTTAAACATAGAAGAAAATGAGGAAATGCAATACCAACAACAAAACAGTCCCCAGCAGATGAGAGGGAGAGCTCAGTAGTGGCAACGGAGGTATCGGGCAGAATAACAGGAGAAGGAGACGATAACAAATTTAAATGTGGACTATGTATCAGCTCAAGCTAGGGCTGAGGACTTTCTGCCCAAAAGGTATGATGAGTTTGGACAGTATGACATCATTAATTTGTCATGTCTTGAAGTAAACGAAAGTATTAAATGTTTATTGAAGAAGGGTATTAAATTCGTGCCCACATGTTTTCCTAGTTTAGCTGATTTGTTTCTTGAAATAGGGTGTTTTTGCAGAAAATTAAATTTGACAATGTTTTTTCATAATGAAAATACTAAGATGAATTTAAATGAATCACAGTTAACCATTACAATGGGGGAAAGGGACAGGACAGACTCTGACAATTCACTGTTAAACTTATCATTGCATGAAAATATTTTTGTTGATATTAATTACATTGAATTATCTTATGAAGAGGAATGTTTTAGTAATTACGTGTATGACATTGAAGATGCAGTGAGCAATGACAACAATAATGGGGGGGGGATTTGTTACTGGTTATGGGAGGTTAAAAGTTCCCCCTGTTCCCCACGTGAGTCGACTTGTCTCTCCTAAAAATATTGTTGCTATTAATGTTTTTGAAAAGACATTGTGTAAGGAAATAGAACGTGAATATAAAGTGTTTGTAAAAAACAGAAAGCATATAATTTAACTAAAGAGGAGTGGACCATGTTTCAAATTTTATGGAATAATAATGAGAACCTGGTTTTTACTCATGCAGACAAAGGAGGCAATTGTGTCATTTTTTCCAAGGATAAGTATAATAGGATGGCATTTCAGTTGTTGAATGATGACAATGTTTCTTAAAGTTGGAGTATGACCCTAGTGCTGAATTCAACTCCCTCTTATTGGAAGTTTTGGAAAGGGATGAAAGGCTTGTTTTTTTTATACTAAGGATGTTAAAAAATTGTTTGTCAAGTGCCCCAGGAAAGCCAGATTTTTCACCATCCCCAAAATCCACAGAAGCATGACAGATCATCCAGGGAGACCAATAGTTTCTGGGGTTGGTGGTTATCTACAAAATGTAGGAATTTTTCTAGATGAACAGTTGAAAAGTTATGCCTCCAGGGTGCCTTCACATATTAAGAATAGTCAGGAACTTTGTGAATTGGTTGGGGGGGGGGTGCATTAGGAGCTGGATTTCTACTGGGCTTGTGTGGGTGTTAGAGCTTTGTATACTAGTATTAGTCATGCTTTGGGTTTGGAGGCCGTAGCCAGGATACTTGGCGAGGGCCCTAGAACTAGTTATATTTTGCAATTGTTGGAGTTTAGTCTGACATACAATTCTTTTGAGTTTGAAGAGGAGTTATTTTTGCAGAGGGGAGGCACTGCCATGGATACCTCATTTGTCCCTTCTTATGCCATCATATTCATGAATTTTTTTGAGAATAAATTCATTTATACTAAAATGTTTTTTACTAACAGTGTAATCATCTATAAGAGATACATAGATGATTTAATCTTTGTATGTCGGGGTGAAATAGGACATTTTAAGGAGTTCATGTCTGATTTAGAAGGGAATGATTTTGGGCTATCATTCACTTTCAAAACAAGTAGAGATGTGAGTGAGTTTTTGGATTTGGAACTTTATGTGGGACGAGAAAAATCTGTCCAGTTTAGACCTTATCATAAGCAAACTGCGGCCAACAATTTTCTACTAGCTTCCAGTATGCACCCCCCTATTTGTTGGATTCATTACCATATGGGGATATAGATGCATTTTTAGTAACACGTCTGATAAGAATATGGTAAGCAGGGAGTTTATGAAAGTTAAGAACAAATTATCTTCCAGAGGTTATTCAGCTGATTTGTTGGTCAAGACAGAATAAAGAGTTTTAGGGATTCATCAGAGGGGTAGTGGTGGTATAAAAATAAGAAAACAGGGCTTCATGGTGAGAATGATGAAAAATTGTTTTTTTGTGAGTAGATTTTCCCCCTTTTCTCACATTTTAATGAATTTAGTTAGAAAGTTTTGGCTGATAGTTGTGCAGAGAGATTTAACCAAAGGTGTGTTCCCAGAAAACATAACTTTTTCATATTGAAGATTTATGAATTTGAAGCAGTTGTTGAATAGGAAGCGCTACAAGATAGACCCTGATGGTCGGGTAGGATGTCACCCCCGTTACAGATGTAAAGTCTGCCTGAGGGTAAGGAATTTACATGGTAGCAATTTCAATGACAGAATATACAAAATAATGCAGAGCTTCACCTGTTATTCTAGTGGAGTGGTTTACATTGTAGGATGTGGGTGTTACCCGAGTAAGTGGTATATTGGACAGACTAAGGTTAAAAAACGCATTTTGGAGCATATGGGGGACATCAGACATAGGAGACTGGACAGCCCAGTTGCTTTTCATTTTTGTCTGAATCATGGGGGTTCTGATTCTTCATTATACTTTAATGTATTAGCCAAGCCCACCCACCAACAAGGGGAAACATAGTATGAGAAATTATTAACTTTAGAAGCCAGGTTCATCATTCATTTTAACACGCTGTTTCCTTCAGGTCTTAATCTGGAGGTTAATATAAATGTATAATATAAAGGTTCAATTTAAATGTTTAATCTTAATGTATATACAAAATGTAAAATTTGTGTTTGTATTTAGAATGGGACATGGGGGACATTAATATTGTCTTTAAAAGGTGAAGTGTTACTTTAATTTCAATGCATGTGTAATTTTTGCTATTGCGATTAATCAATTAACAAGTGGTGATTTGGTATATAAAAGGCATGCTTTTGGTGTATGAATTATCCCTTAAAGGCTTTTCAGCTGAGGTACCAGGAGACACTAGTAAAGCAGATCCAACTTCACTTGGAAGATTCTGTGTTTTATTTTTATATTTTTTTGGTTCATTTTGTTTGTGTTTTTCAAAAATACATAAAGTGTTTTGAGTATGGTTTAAAATAAAGAGAGAGAATTGTTAGACAGTAAATACAAGATTGAAATTAATTCTGCTGTAAATATGCTGAAAGATAAAGCATAGAATAAAACGTTTGCTTGAATATATGTATACAGCTTAGCAATGTAAAATGGGCATCCATACTGTATGTATAACAGACAGGCTTCTTCACAGCATCAGAAAAAAAAACTAAAAAAGCAATTTTGGAAAGCAAGTATTCCATGCTTTTCTCATGTTTGCAGAACAGTTTATAAACTCAGCAATAAGTGATCGTTTACAAAGCTGTTTCCTCAAAAAACATGTTCTTCTACAGCATCAGTTCCTCAAAAATATGTTTTTTCAATATCAGCAGCAGAACATTTTGATGTATTCTCACAGATGTTTCCTTTCAGACTTCTGTTAATGGATAAAATCAGCAGAAAAACTATTCTGATTGTGTGTATTTTCACATCAGTAGAAATGGTTTCACAGAAGGACAATACTGCTTTATAACAAAACATTTCCTTAAACAAGTCTGGAAAGTAAAGTATCAGCAGAAAAGGAAAAAAAGAATCTAAAGTGCGTGACTAAAACAGTATATAAGAACTGTAAATCAAATTATGTTAAAGGTATTTTGTAGGAACTTAGGTTCCGAGGTAACTGGAGAATGGGAAGCCATAAATCCATCATCCATATAATTCAGCAGTAAACAGCCAGGAAGACTTTGGGTCCTAAGAAGACTTTGGTTCCAGTCCAGTACATACAGCGCAGTATAGTAAGCAACACCTAAATAAATTACATTTTTCAGTTTCTCTGAAATCTTTTTCACTAAATCATCTTCTTTCATTCACATGCATTCAGACCATTGTAGTCTTTTCTCTTTGACCTTGTCTGCAGCTGTCACTGCTTTAGCTTCTGCTCTGATGTAATAATTTCTTCATCCGTCCCACAGTATGCATGCTACCATCCATCTCAGGCACTGCATCTCCATCACCTCTGCTCTGCCTTCTCTGTCCAGGTTTCTGTACCATACAGTAGTACCAGTCACACCATTATATTGTACAGCTTACTTTTCATCTTCTTTGGCATTCTCCTGTCAGATATTACCCCTGGCACTCTGTGTCAGCTGGCTGCAGGCCCTCTGATTCTAGCTGTGACCTATTCATTCAGACTTCCCTTCTCCTTAACCACTCCTCAGAAACCTGAAGCTGTTAACTTGTTCTACTATCTTCCTTTCTCTATCAGTTTTCAGTTTCTTCTGATTTCTCCCATTTGCTACCATGATCTTTGCCATGTTTGTACTCAGTTACATCCCAAGTGCTTTCAGTTTTGGATTCACTTCCCTTGTCATTTTCTCATTTTCTCATTGTAATGCCACATCATCTGCATACAGCAGCTTTGTTGATCTATCCCCTCTAACCTGATTGCTAATATCCATCACCAGAAAGAACAGCAGTAGCTCAGAGATGAACCCTGATACAAATCCCCTTCTTCTGGGAACCCTTCTGTGAGGCAGAATACTGTTCACATTTGTGGCATTGGATTCTTGTATACAAGTTCTCTAATTCTACCAGTGTTTCCAGGACATCAAGCTATCCTGGGACTGCCTAAATCAGCTTTCTTTGGACTTAGTCTTAAATTATCCTCAAGTCTAGGAATGCCCAGTTGGACTCTTTCCTCATCTCTTATCTCTAGTATTTTCTCCACTGTTTTTCCTCACTATAACAGTGGAGTCATGGGCAGCAGCACAAACTCTAAGTGGTGCAGACCAGGAGAAGATTTGTGTAGAACAACTGCTTTATACATCAGCTGTGCTCAGTCTTTTCTAAATAGGAGATCATGGATCACAGATTGTGTGCTGTGTCAGTGCTAGCTACTTGATGGTTCTCTATGTGATTTGGTCAAAAAGACATACGTTTTAAAAATTTGAATGTAAATTCAGTGTACAATTTCTTTTTAGGCCAGATGTAAGAGATTCCCAAAGTTATGGGGCAATGAAAGAGACTCTGTGGCTTGCAATACATAGTTATGTCCATGGTATTTGGTATATAGGTTATAAGGGGCTCAGATATAACAAGTGGTCACCTGTTCTAGTTCTTAAAGTTAGTTATATCAAGGTATCAGGAATTAGTTACATAGCCCTGTATAGTAATGAAGTTTTATTGTACTAATAGTTGAAGTTTAATATATTCCTGAAACATCACAAAGTTCTATCTACTTTTGTTATCATCAAGTGGACATGACTATCTTGATTTAAGTGCATCTCTATATTGCAAATTACAAGTTTCGCTCTCAGGGTAGAGAAAATGTGTTTCTGTTTATGGGTTTATAGGTACTTAATAAGCTTATGGCTAAGGAGACCATTGAAACACCGAATCACATCACCTATTATTATTGGGAAACTAACAATGTCCCCCATTAAGTCATTTCCAAAATGGCACAGTATTCCACATGAAATTTCACCAGAATTGCACATTAGTACTTTATTTCCCTCTGTCGCTTAGTCAGAACTTCCCTATTCATCTCAGCTTCCCACTGTATTTCCATTCTGTCGCATTGTTTTTCATCTTTATCCCATCTGATGTCATTACCTCCAAGTTCTGTTCCTGTTTGCTGATCACAAATATACTCACTACATGCATAAGTAACATACTACTCCCAGAGGTGCTTCTTTATTTCATATCCTCATCTCTTATTGTACTGCCAGGGTGTTGTAGCAGTTACGATAAAGGCCTATGTACAAACTTCATCCTGTAGAGCTTGTTTATTTTCCACATTGTTTATTTTCATACTATATAACTACAAATGGATTATTTAACCAGACAAAAACTCAAGTCCAGAGCCTAAAACTAGACACTTACAGTTTATTATTATTAAGGGGCACTAAAATGATAACTATGATTTCTGCATTAGACAAAGCATGTTGCAGAGCTGTTCAATTAATTTATATGATGTCTATTAAAAAGGGTTATGTACTTACCATAACTTGGAATCTGTACTATCCAGTATCATTATTCATCACAGATGGGTCTAGGATCTAAACTCAGATTCAGGCCGGCAACTATGGACAGCTCCAGAGCTCAGGCTCCTCCCCTTCCCATAATCCCCTACTGACCTGTAACCCTCAGATTGAGTTTTCTAGATAAGGAAAAAAGACAGCATAGTCTGTCCCAGAGACACACTAATCCCAAAGGGAACATTACTTCAAGATCCCCAAGTCTCCAGAAGGAAGGGGGAAGGGGGAAGGAAGGCAAGAGGGTGATGAATAATGACACTGGATAGCACAGATTCCAAGTTATGGTAAGTACATAACTCTTTATCTGATGCTATCTGTGTCATTATTCATCATGGTTGGGTCAAAGTCCACAGCTACTATGGACCCTGGGTGGCTTCATGGAAGGATATGCTGGAGCACAGAGGAACCAAAGGAAGCCCTGTTCCTATACACCAGATCCAATTTATAGTGAGAGACAAAGGTGTGAGGGCTTGACCAAGTAGTAGCAGGACAAATCTCATTCAGGGAAATCTTGGCTAGAAAGGCTGAAGATGTAGCCACAGACCTAGTAGAATGGGCCTTAACTGATCTGGGAAGCTCCAAATGCCTGCTATCATAAATGTAGGAAATACAACTATCAATCCATCGTCACCTTAAAGATGGGCAGGCCTGATCCTCAGTCCTCTTAAGGTAAAACCATAGTTGCCTGAGAACATCTAGGCAATGCAGAGTATATTTCCCCTTATTAGAATAACTGGGAAAGAAATCTGGAAGTTGAATAGACTGATTAAGGTTAGTTTCTGAAGCTACTTTAGGAATGAATGAGGGATTTGTTCTTAGGGAAACCCTATCCTTGTGGAAGATGAGTTGGGGGGGGGTTAATATTGAGAGCCTGTAACTCAGAGACTCTCTGGCAGAGGTAATAGCCACCAAGAAAGCCATCTTCCAACAGAAAAACTTAAGATCACACGATGCAGCTGGTTCAAAGGGCTTTTGTGTCAAAGACTGCAATACTAGTGTTAAATCCCATGGTGCAGAAGGATCTTTGATAGGTGGCCTAAGGAGAACGATCCCCTTGGGGAAGGCTTTGCAAAGCTTTGAAGAAAGGTAGGGCTTTCATTCAAATGGAAATTGGAGAGGGCCGCCAACTGGACCTTAATCGTGGAAAAGCTAGCACCTTCCTGATATAGAGAAGTCAAGAACAGCAAAATATCAGAAATTGTGGCTAAGAAGGGATCTAAATTGCATTGTCTAGCCCAAAGAGCAAACCTAGCCCATATACTGAAATACACCTTTTTATAGATGGCTTCTGAGATGCCAAGATAGTATGACTGACCAGAGAGGGCAACCTGAACTGAGAAAGGATCACTGGAACTGGAGAAACCAAGTGGTTAGACAAAGAGTCTGAAGCTTGGGAAGGGGAAGCCCCCAGGGATGGGAGATGAGAGCCAGAGCTGGACATAATATGCATGAAGGATATTTCAGATGAGACCGAAGAAGGGTGAACCATGCCTAATGCAGCCAAAAGGGGGCAGTGAGGATGAGAGAAGTCTTCAGGCAAACACTGTGACCTTGAATGGGGGAAGACAAAAGGGCCTGCTGAGAAGTAGATCCTAAGATTAAAACCACCAAGTAAGGTGACTACTGCATACTTGAGTCATCCTGATGGGCATGGACATAGGATGGACCTGAGTGGACCACTGCACAGCTAGGGTACACTGCAAAACCTGCATGTGATACCTGACGAGTGGGACTAATTGGATGGCAGCCACTATTGAACCTAATGCCTGCAGAATTAGAAGGGCTGTGGGACAGTCCAGAGATAGAAAGTGAGATACCTGATTCCAAAGAAGATGAACACTATGCAGGGATACTGCTGCAGTCTCCAACACCGTGTCCAGTTGAACTCCAATAAACTCCAGGTTCTGGAACAGAGAAAATTGGATTTAGGCAGATTGACCATGATACTGAGCTCCTGAAAAAGGTTGAGAGTATAGTGGGTGGTTATTGACAGTTGATGGCTTTTGGGGGCTGCGAGGAGCCAATCGTCCAGGTACAAGATGAGATGCCACCTCTGCCATACACTTGGTAAACACCCGGGGGGGCTGTGGATGGTTAGTACAAAGGGCTGGGCTTTGAACTGGTAATGAGTGGCTCCTACTCAAAAGTGCAGGCATCTCCTGGAGCATCTGTCAATCTTGATGTGATAGTACATGCCCATGAGATCCACTGAGCACATCCAATCATCCTTGTGCAAGTCAGGCAGAATGGACTGAACAGTGACCATCTGGAACTTGGCCTTTTCAACTGACAGATTCAGTTTTCTGAGGTCCAAAATTGGACGCAGGTCCCCAGTCTTTTTTGGCACCAAAAAGAAGAGAGAGTAAGTTCTGGACCCTAATTGTCCTGTTAAGACCTTTTGGATGGCTCTTTTTCAAAGAAGGTCTAGGACCTTGAGGTGGGCCAACTCCTGTTGGTGGGATGGAACATCCAGGAGAGATTTTGGCATAGAAGCGGGCTGAAGAAAGGGAATGAAGTAACCCCTGGAAATAATCTTTAACACCCACTGATCTGACGTGATATTTGTCCAGGCTAGTGGGTGCAGGGAGAATCATCCCTGACTGCCTCCAGGGCCAGACAGTCCAGCAGTGCTTCAGGAGCACTAGGGGGGCTTCTCTGAGAAGGGCTCTTAGGAGACCTGATTTTGCAGACCCCCTCTGCCTCTGAGACAGCATCTACCATTGAGTCTGCTACTCCGGCCTGTGGGAGAGGATTCCAATGGAGCATGCTGAAAGGATGACTGGGTCCTGCGGAACCAAAGCTTCTTACTATCTCTTTGAGTCTTAGAGAAAGATTGTTGAGGGGTAGAAAACTTGATTCCAACAGCAGGCTAAGTCTTCCCTTTCTGCTTGCTGTGGGTTAACTTTTCCTTGACTGAAGGTCCAAAGAGTGTTGAACCATCAAAGAGGGCATTAATGAAAGACACTTTGAAGGGTTCAGCAAACCAGCAATAGTGAAGTCAGGCATGCTGTCTAATGGCAATCCCTGTGCCCACCACTCCAAAGTTGGCCTCTGCAGCATTGGAGATCAACTTCATGGAAGCATTAGACAGGGACGTCAGAGTGGCTAGCTTAGGAGATACCAGCTTGAGACTCTCCAGGGGCAGTAACTCTGTCAGGGAGGTTGTGAGCTCCATTACCAAATCCCTCTGAAGCCAGGTGAAATGTGCCAAGTAGTTGGTTGCCCTCAGTCTGAATGTAGCTGAGGCAAACACATGCTTTCTGGAATGGTCATCTGCTTGAGACTCCCTATTTGGGGATGGACCAATGAGCTGTGCTCTATTAGCTCCTTTTTAGTAGTGGTGGCCACCACGATGGCATCAACAGGGATGCCCTAACTCCAAAAGGCTTTATCTTTCGGGAGACTCAGAAATTTGTCTATATTTTTAGGTACCAGTTCCACTGTGTCTGGCTCCTTCCAAGACCTGCTGGGGATGAGTTCCACAAGCTCATAAGCAGGTGATGACACCCAGGTGGAAGAAGGGCCCATCCCAAAGGCCTTCAGAAACATAGATTCCTCTGAAGGGGTAAGACCAACTGCCTTTTTGCTTGAGAATTTCAAGTTAGTCCCTGAAGGACAGTTCCTCAGGATGAAGTCTGGGGGACTTGTCTCCTTCCTCAAAATCTGTGTCTTCAGTGTGCGACTCTCTAGGGGAGTCCAAGTGCCTCCTCTTACACCATTTCTTTTGAAGGGGGTCCTGCATGGTGGAATCTGGGGAGGACTCAGAAGAAACCAGGACCCCAAGTGGGGTAGTGCCCATCTGAAGGTGTTCATGGGATGGCTGACCCTGGAGAGATGATGAGGCTTGCTGCCCAAAGCCAAGAAGGGTTGGAAAGGAATCAGAGATGAAGGAGAGGGGACAGCCAAGCTGGAAAAGGTCCTCTCTACTGCCTGGAAGGCCGATGGATTGGACAAAGCTTCCCTATCCTCTCCCATGACTGCAGTTTTCCTGGAGTGATGGAGGGACCCTGATGCAGTACTGAGTCTCCCAGATGATATTGGCTCTGACCTGTCCAGTACTGAGGCATCCAGGGGAAGGGAGTGGTCTGAAAACTCCAGGCCCAACCCCACCTCTAAGGAGCCATCACCGACCTCATGGGATCAAGGCAGAACCTATTCTGTAGGTAATGAATCAGAACCCACCAGAGACTCTGATGGTGTCAGGAAGGGAGGGATACCAGACACAGATAGCTTCTCACAGGGAATGATCTTCTCCTGATGTTACAAGCCCACACAGGTCAGAAGAGGAGAGTGAAGCCCTATGGATGGAGAGGAACCCCTAGGCAACTGAGCTGGGGAAGGTAACAAGCCCATCTCAATCTGGGCCTTGAAGAAACTCCTCATCATACTGTCTATATCTACTGGTAGTAAACTCCTTGAAGACTTGGAGGATATGGAAGAATACCCCTATCTAGCTGAAGACCGAGAGAAAGTCCTGCAAACCCTGGAAGGAGACCAACTCTGGAACCTCGGATCCAAAGGCCTACATCTGGAGGGAGAGCTATCTATAATTATTGGATCCAAGATAACCACCGGATCCAAAGCCCTAGGAGGATCTGACTCTTTGGCCAGACTGCTGGACAGATCCAAAGAGGGTGACAGATCTGGGGAAGGCTTATGCCGAGTCAGATCTGAAGACCTCGAAGGTGTCGAGGTCTCAGATCCAAGGGGCTGGTCTGAGGTCCTTGGAGTGGAAGAACCCGGATCTGAAGCCGAAGAGACTGGACTCGGATGCAGGTATCTGCAATCAGAGAGCCTCTGCTTTTTTTTTTAAGGATACCCTTTAGGAAGGGGTAAAGACTTCTTTTTTGGGTCTTGAGAAGAGAAGGAGCCTGAAGTCAGGGTGCCACCCTTAGCTAACCCCTTCAAGAGAAGCTTGTTTCTGCACTCTATGAAAGTCTTCAGATTGAATCTGGCACATATCTCGCATTCAATCTCGAGATAGGGCTTTCCTAAACAATAAATACACTCCTCATGTGAGTCAGAATGGGACATCTGCTGATCGCATGAGGAGAACCTCTTAAAGTCAGAAGGCCTCACAGACATACTGCAGACAAAAACGCACAGGAACCAAGAGGGACTCCGCATGCGCACACACTGCCCCCAAACTAAAAAAATTTAAAACTACAACTACTCAGAACTTCTTTCCTTTTCTTCTTCTTCTTCTTCTTCTTCTTCTTCTTTTTTTTTTTTTAAGATAAACAGTAAACTGAACCACTAACTACAGGGAAGAAAGAACCCGTGATAAACCAAAAACTGAATAATAGTACAGGGAGGGGGGACCAACACTAACTAGACTAACAGGAGTCTAAATACTGCAAAAATAAAAAAAAAAACAAGTAAAGGGCTGAAACAGACTAAGCAACAAAACCCCAAAAAGTTAACAAACACTTATCTGACCAAGATGAGCACTGGAATCACGTCCTAGCATTTCCACAACAAATGAGATCTGAGGGTTACAGGGCAGCAGGGAGTATGGGAAGGTGAGGCGCTTGAGCTCTGGATCTGTCTACAGTTGCCAGCTCAGATCCGAGGTCAGATTCTAGACCCATCCATGATGAATAACGACATGGATAGCATCAGATCTGTGGTTGCCATCCAAGATAAGACAGTAATGACACCAGATATGATATTACAACCATTTATTGAATGACATTAGACGATGCTATGGATTCTGCAACAAAATAACATCTTAAGCCCATCATATCACACTCAGTAGCCTTTATTCTTCACTGGTTGGCATAACCAAGCTCATTCCAGCTTTCAAGTTTGATGTCTGGGTGTGTAACACAAACTGCTTCTGACCTGTTGCCTTCCTGTCCAAACACCATATGTCTTGGCCATGGCATGATACTGAACCCAACCTGACTATAATGAAGAGATCGCTGAAATAAAACCAGAGCAGAAACAAGGATGGAAAGGTGGCCACCCTTGGAACTAAGGAATGGCGGGTGAGTGGGTCCTCTGAGCTGCTGCTGAAATTGTCACAACTGAATGAGTGACTCACCTTAAATAGTCAAGTGGCTCACTTTTCTGCTGTTGCTCAGCTCCAAGGACAAATGTGCTTATTGGTAAGTGTTTCTTAGTTATAGGACTGACTGTTGCTTAATAGCATAACTCTGTTGTCTTCACCTTGGAAACAGTGTCATGATGTTTAGTATATAGATTCTTCTGTAAGCTGAAACCCAGATCAGCTTCATTTGGGTCTATATTATATGAATGAAAGTTCATATAATTGAATGCTGTAAACAGCGAAAATGCCAGACATTGAACCCATTATTGTGGGGGGCTGTGCCCCCCACACCCCCCGTTAATTATATATACCAACTCCGAGATCATACTACAGTGAGGAAAGGGCAAATGTCCCAATCTTCACTGTACCGTGATCTCACAAAAAAACACATAAATGTCCAGCATTTTCACTGTTTACAGCATTCGATATTTTGGACTTTTGTTCTTCTAACAGGGACCCCTTCATTTGACGACCTACCCCTTGAATTCTTAAAAATCTCAACAATTGCTATTTCTTATCCAGTTTCAATATTATTCTTATCCAGTTTCAAAATTAATGACCTTATTTGTCTAGGAGAGTCTTGTTCCCAGTATCTGGAAAAAAAGGTATTCCTACTGTAGACAGGAGGAATTTCAATCACTTCTAACAATTATTGTCTCACTCTGGCCTTTGTTCATGAAGTCTAGAAAATATGTTCACTTACAACTACTTTGACATCTAAGGAAATGCGGCCTTATCTCAAAACCACACTATGGTTTCAGACCTACTCATGTCATTGGACTACCTTATTAGGTGTTGTAGATTACATCACTGATCACTATTTCATGGATTAAATTGCAAGGTTTTTTGGAGCTCTCTGTTTCAGTAATGTGGACCATGCAATGAATGTCATTGGTATATCCTTTATGTCAGTGTTATCAAATAGTTCAAAGCTGTCTGGAAGAAAGATTCTGATTAGTTAGATGGAATGGGGCAATCCTGCAACCATGATCTGTCACTGTTAGAGTCCTTCTGGCCATTGTACTAGAGACACTAATTTTTCCATTTTTGTGAATGACATGATTTACACTGGGAATAAGCAAACCTGGTCCAGTATGCCAATGATTCTATGGTCCTTCTTTCATATAATGTAGTCATCACAATCAATGGCAAAATGGAATCCAGTTTTGGTTCATTATAGTCATGGCTTAAACTAAGGCACTTGAGGGAAAGTTCTGATACCTCCCACTTATCAAAAGACTAACTTATTTCTATTATTATTATTATGATTATTACTTTGGTTAACTGGGTAAACCAACTTGTCACATGCTTCTTTTCAGGGACACACCAAAAGGACTTTGCTCCCACAACCCTAACCTCTTTGGATAACTCACCAACTGAGGAAATAATTTCAATAAAATTGCTTGGTCATATCACTGATAATAAGTTATTGTTTGGTAAATATATATTTAGTACCAAGTTAAAAATCAGCCAAAAGTAGGTAGGCCATAAAGAGCAAAGTCACTTCATATCCCTGGTTCTTGAGTATCTACTGTTAATATGTACTTCCTCCCTTCATTACTTTATTCTGTACATCTTCTAACTAACCTACAATCTCCAGTTAGTTTGCAACAGGTTGGGTAGATTTACTGCAGTATGTCACTGTAAAACACGCTGCTGCTCAGTCCTTTGCAGCCTTATGTGGTTGAAGATCAGTCAACAACTGTCACTAGTTCAAGTGACAATTACTCATAAACTCCATTGCACATTCCAACAGTCCTCCCATGGCTAGTGCTCAAGTATGGCACAAATTTCTGTTATATTGATATTAAATATCCCCCAAACAAGGAATCAATATGCGTAGTCTGACTAAGAAGTACATATTAATTGATTTTGGAACAAGCTATGGTTTCTCTTAAGATACGTCTCCTAAAATGTAGCCTTTATGACACCTTAAAAAATATATGAAGGCACATTAGAAATGTCACTGTGTAGTTATTGAGTACCTTGTCACTTGTTCTGGGTACATTTATTGTCTTTGCACTTACTTATATATTATCTGCAGTGCCTTGTTTTTTTGTTATGCAGATTTAATCTGCTGTGATTATGTTAGTGATTCTAAATTAGTCCTTAGTAGAATATAAAACCTTTATAGTAGTAGCATCAGTCATGCTGCTATGTGCTGTTCTCTTAAAAGTTATTTGTATGTCTGTATATCTCCATAGCACATATACTAGATGTATATGCCAAGCTCATAGTCATTAACTCCCTAGAAATAAATGGATGTTATAGATATTTATGTGGTTTGCTCACTTTTATTTCAAATATCAGTCTGTTGTTTGTTAGGCCATTTTTTCAGTTTATATCACTTGAAATCAATGCATAGATCATCTTTTTGTTTTCAAATAACCTTCTCAACCAATACTGTATCACATTATAATACATTATGTGCAACCAATTGATATTTTTGTCTCATTTCACACTGTTATGAATCATATTGTACACTATCAAATATGTTGTTGATTTGTATTGACTTTAGGTACTTTAATGTTTCTGGGGATTCACTAAAAGCAGGGGCTTCCCAGATGGGATGCTCACAGACAACAAAAGTAAATGAGTAAGTAAATAAACAGAGATTTTAAGCATATGTGTCAGCAAAGCACCATACGGTGCAGAAGTCTGAGATGCAGCTGTTATCTCACTGTTTCTTAAAATCTGGTAAACATATTGAGAAATCTCTTCATATAAAACTGCTGGTTTTCTGGATCAGATTAACTCATTCAGAAACAGATGAATTCTGTACAGCAGTTTAACTAAGAATGATGTATGGTATAATCAACTGATCTTTTTAAGTGATTGGTGTAGAACAGGTCCAGTATGAGAAGTTAATACAACACATGCTGACAGCAAAGTCAATGTGTCAGTTTCATCAAACAATATCCTTACCAATACTGTTGGCAACAGGAGGAATAAAAACATTTTCCAATGGGTGCAAGCTGTCCTGCAACTATGTGGAAAGCGTCTCCACTTCACCCTCTTAACTATGTTTGGTAACTCCAAAATTTTACTATCGCAGAGAAAAGAGAAATGCCCTGTAAAGGTGGAAAAAATGCAATCACACAGTTGCAATCTTGCAGTGCAAATGATTATAACAAAACATTCCAGAACTTGTGCAGACAGGGTGTTGGGACTGGTAAAACTACATTCAGCTAGTTATCATTCATCAAATGACAGAGCTCTCATAAAAAAAGATATTATGCATGTTAGAGCCATGCCAGCTAGAACCTTCAAACTTGTCTATGGAGCAAGGTTTTGTGATTTTATTTGCGTGTACAGCACATATATTTTAAAGAATTTAGGACACCTCACTCTTACAAAAATAGTCAGGTGAAAACGCATTACAGTATGAATACTGAAACATCAAAACTCATCACAAGCCCTGACAATCAAATCATCAAAAAAGACAAACACACATCAAAACAACCACTCACTGTATAACAACACTTATTGTGGAAAATGTGTACAGATAAAAAAAAAAAAAAAGCATTTTGTAAGGGTGAGAACCTTCCTTCATCTGCCATTTGTGGAGCAACCAGTCCTGCATTCTCATATGTGCAACACCTCTTCACCTCCTGTGTGTGGTTGCACCCCTACAATCCATGATAGTTATGCACAAAGAAAGTAAAACAGTTGGTATAATGCAACATTGCCTGTTTCCTTTTATTCATTCCTGCACAATCATAAAATAAGCAACCTAACAGTTAAATAATGGAACTCGGTGAAAGATACATGTGATCACTGTTATCATTTGACAAGAGGTACATCGAATGGGTTGTACCTCTTCTTTATTTTTCTTTCGGCTGCTCCCATTAAGGGTTGCCACAATGGATCATCTCTTTCCATTTCTTCCTGTCCTCTGCATCTTGCTCTGTCACACCAACCACCTGCATGTCCTCTCTCACCACATCCATAAACCTTATCTTAGGCTTTCCTCTTTTCCTCTTACCTGGCAGCTTCATCCTTAGCATCCTTTTTCCAATATACCCAGCATCCCTCCTCAGCACATGTCCAAACCAACACAATCTCGCCTCTCTGGCTTTGTCTCTAAACTGTCCAACCTGGGCTGACCCTCTAATATACTTATTCCTAATCCTGTCTACTCTCGTCACACCTAGTGCAAATCTTAACATTTTTAACTCTGCCAGATCCAGCTCTGACACCTGCCTTTTTGTCAGTGCCACCATCTCCAACCCATATAACATAGCTGGTCTCACTACCCTCTTGTAGACCTTCCCTTTCATTCTTACTGGTACTTGTCTGTCACAAATCATTCCTGACACTCTTCTCCACCCACTCCACCCTGTCTGTACTCTCTTCCTCACCTCTTCCACACTCGCCATTACTCTGAACTGTTGATCCCAAGTATTTAAACTCATCCACCTTCACCAGCTCTACTCCCTGCATCCTCACCATTCCTCTATCCTCCCTCTCATTCACACACATATATTCTGCTGACCTTCATTCCTTTCCTCTCTAGAGCATATCTCCACCTCTCCAGGGTCTCCTCAACATGTTCCCTACTCTCACTACAGATCACAATGTCATCTGCAAACATCATAGTCCATGGGGACTCCTGTCTGATTTCGTCTGGCAACCTGTCCATCACCACTGGAAATAAGAAAGGGCTCAGAGCTGTTCCTTGATGTAATCCCACCTCCACCTTAAAAGCATCTGTCATTCCTACTGCAGACCTCACCACTGTCATACTACCATTGTACATATCCTGTACCACTCATACATACTTCTCTGCCACTCCCGATTTCCTCATACAATACTGCAACTCCTCTCTAGGCACCCTGTCATATGCTTTCTATAAGTCCACAAAGACACAATGCAACTCCTTCTGACCTTCTCTGTACGTCTCCATCAACACTCTCAGAGCAAACATCGCACATGTAGTGCTCTTTCCTGGCATGAAACTATACTGCTGATCACTATTTATCAGCTCCCTTCTTAACCTAACTTCTACTACTCTTTCCCATAATTTCATGCTGTGACTGATCACTTTTATCCCTCTGTAGTTATTACACCTCTGCACGTCACCCTTATTCTTAAAAATCGGTACCAAAATACTTTTTCTCCACTCCTCAGGCATCCTCTCACTTTCCAAGATTTAATTAAACAACCTGGTTAAAAATTCCACTGCCATTTCTCCTAAACACCTCCAAGCTTCCACAGGTATGTCATCTGGACCAACAGCCTTTCCATTCTTCATCCTCTTCATAGCTATCCTTATTTCCTCCTTGCTAATCCATTGCACTTCTTGATTCACTATCCCCACATCATCCAACCTTCTCTCTCTCTCATTCTCTTCATTCATTAGCCCCTCAAAGTACTCTTGCCATCTGTTCAACACACACTTCTCACTTGTGAGTACGTTTCCCTCATTATCCTTTATCACCCTTACCTGCTGCACATCTTTCCTAGCTTGGTCCCTCTGTCTAGCCAATCGGTACAGGTCCTTTTCTCCCTCCTTAGTGTCCATCCTTTCATACAACTCTCCATACGCCTTATTCTTAACCTTTGTCACCTCACTCATTGCAATGTATCTCATCTCCTTATACTCCTGTCTACTTTCTTCATCTCTCTGACAATCCCACTTCTTCTTCACCAGCCTCTTTCTCTGTATACTCTCCTGTACTTCCTCATTCCACCACCAGGTCTCTTTGTCGTCCTTCCTCTGTCCAGATGTCAAACCAAGCACATTTCTGGCAGTCTCCCTTACTCTGGTGTAGTTATCCACCTGTTCGGTAACTCTTCACTGCTACCCAGTGCCTGTCTTAACTCTTCTCTGAACTCCACCTCACAATCACCCTTTTTCAATTTCCACCATTTGATCCTTGGTGCTGCCCTCACACTCCTTCTCCTCTTCTTGATCACCAACGTCATTCTACAGACCACCATTCTATGCTGCCTAACTACACTTTCCCCTGTCACCACTTTACAGTCTCCAATCTCCTTCAAACTGGCCCTCCTGCATAGGATATAATCCATCTGTGTGCATCTCCCTCCACTCTTGTATGTCACCCTGTGCTCCTCCCTCTTGTTAAAATACGTATTCACCACAGCCATGTTCATCCTTTTTGCAAAATCCACTACCATCTGACCTTCTGCATGTCTTTCCTTAACACCATACCTGCCCATCACTTCCTCATCCCCTCTGTTCCCTTCACCGACTTGCCCATTGAAATCTGATCTGATCACCACTCTCTCATCCTTGGGTACAGTCATCACCACTTCATCCAACTCACTCCAAAATTTTTCTTTCTCATCCATCGCACACCCAACTTGCGGAGCATATGCACTAACAACATTCATCATTGCACCATCAATTTCCAGCTTCATAAACATCACTCTATCTGACACTCTTTTCACCTCCAAAACAGTCTTGGCATACTGTTCCTTCAGGATAACCCCTATCCCATTTCCAATACACCTGGCCTTAGTTCCCTTCCACCTGGTCTCTTGTACACACAATATATCAACCTTCCTTCTGTCCATCATATCAGCTAGCTCTCTCCCTATACCAGTCATGCTGCCAACATTCAAAGTTCCTAAACTCACTACCACACTTCTAACCTTTCTCCTATCTTCCTGCCTTTGGGCATGCCTTCCTCCTCTTCCTTTCCTTCTCCTCCTTCAGCCAACAGTAGCCCAATTTCTGCCAGTACCCTGTTGGCTAACAGTACTGGTGGCGGTCATTGTTTACCTGGGCCTCGACTGATCTGGTATGTAAATCTGTATTGTTTTCCACATATCTCATTTAGCAAATGTTTTATGCTGGATGCCCTTCCTGACGCAGCCCTCCTCATTTATCTGGGCTTGGGACCGGCACAAAGAAATGCACTGGCTTGTGCATCCCCAGTGGCTGGGTTCTAATGGGTTGTACCTCTAATGAATTGTTTTGCACTTATCACGTGCATAGCTGGGTGTACCATTCTCATTTAAAACTTGAAGAATTACTAGTTGGAACTAAACTATAATTTAAAGACAGTAAGTAAATATTTTAACAATATGCAAGGCAAGATATATCAGAAAGCTCTATTGATTTACCTCAAAGGTTCATAAGTAAATACTAGGCTAGCTGCCCTTGCTGGACATTTGAAGTCTAATTGGCTTCACTGTTTAAGCTCAAAATAACCTATCCCATTTGGTTAGAGATTGGCCTTACCAATCCCATGGTCAATAATTATGTATTACACCTAATGATAATAACTGGGATCATACCCATACTTAGGTTAAAGCTTTTAGGAGCTGCTTCTGTCCATTAGTATTACAGGGGGCAGTCCTGGGGTAAATGTTCTTTTCCCATCCATAGATCCAAGTTACTCTTGAATATGGACAGGGATGAGATTTGCTTGATGTGGATGGGGAGTCTGTCCCAGAGCAGCGGTATCCCTTCAAACCTGTCTGTTGATGTTGTAGAAGAGATTTAGATTCCTGATTGAGTACATCTGATGCCATTTAACTTGCTGTTTTGCAGTAAATCCATCTGTACTGGGTCTGAGGATGTCATATGTGTCAGACACAGGTCATCTCTTAGCAGTCTTTAGGATACCAAGTATAGCTACAGAGCTTTGCGATGATCCGTGTAGGACATATTGTTTAGACCTTGTGTCCTTTTAGTAAGGTATTTCTGCAGACATTCCAGATGTTGCATGTCTCTGGACAGATACATGCAGAAGGAGGCATTCTACTCATTGATTGGCCTAATGAGGGCTGAAGAAAGTTGGACAGTGACATCCCTAGATCTAGACACAATCCCTTTGTTTTTAAGCTGTGCAATATAGAAGGCATTTCTTACGACAATGGACACGTTGGTCACAAAAGTTCCCAAATCTCAAACAACTGGGTCAACTCTTAGAGGCGTATTCTCTACGTGATAGTTCCCTAGGTAGTTGACTTCTCAAAGGATGTTATAATGCATTTTTTGCAATTCATTTCAGTCCATGCTTTTGGCACCAGTTATTTATCTGGGACAAACCTTCCTGCAGAATGGATAAGTAATTTGGAGATTCAGTGACTGCTTCTAGCTTGCAATATCTGCAATCTTAGTCAGCCAGAACACTTTGGTATTGGCTTTTACTTCAGAAAGGTAGATGCCAAACAGGAGAGGTCCCAGCACAGAACCTTGGGGAACTTCACTGGTGACCGGTCTTATTGTGGAGGTAACAATCCCTATTTTGCTTTCCTGCATCCTATCTTTGAGCCAGTCGGCAATCCAATGAATAACATAGTGGTTTATTCCCAGTTTATTTAGCTTTTCCACTATACCTGAGTGAGGAATTGTGTCAAAAGCATTGGCTATGTTGAGGTATGTGGTGTGCATCATTTTGCCTTCAACCATTGTTTTGGTGACCTATTCAAAAACATTTGCCCTGTTGAGTAAGCATAACCTGCCCTTGACAAATCCAAACTGGAACAGGTACAGTGTTTGGAGATCCCCTATCTTTGATGAAGAAAACAACTGTTGACAACATCCAAACTAACAAAAAGCAACCTTTATTTGCAAATATTTAGCACTTTTGTCCATTAAAATGTCATTGACTTCTTCAGAAATAATCAAGTTTCCTATCTTTATTGATTCGTTCCATGATAAGTCTCTCCATGGTATTGCATATGAGGCTGGTCAGACTTACGGACCTGTAATTGCCTGGGTCTGTTGAAGGTCCTCCCTTATGCAGTGGAATGATTGTAGCTGTGCTCCATTCACTTGGTACAAAACCTGTTTGGAGGTTGAGATTCAACAATGTTGTTAGGGCTGTGGCTAAATCATGCTTCATGCTGTTTAAGATGCATCCAAGGATATTGTCAGGGCCTATCAATGTTATGTTTAAGTTTTGACTCTTAAGACATATTATTGTGTGATAGCTGGAGGTGAGCCAGTTTCAGGTATATCTTGATGGACAGATAGAGGGGAGACAGGGGTAAAGTTAGAGCTAAATTTAGCATACAGTAGATTCACTATATTGTCAGCCTCAGTGTAGGTAATATTGTTTGCGATCAACTTAGTCCTTTGCTACATTGTGCTTTTGAGTTTACAAATATAACTAAATAAGGCCTTGTGATTGCCTTTGGCTTGGGTAGTTATTTTAGCCACAAACTTGGCTTTGGTAGATCTTATTAAATTTCTGACTTGTTTGTTTATTTCAGTGACACGGTCTTTAACACTCTGGAAATTATTCTTACTTTTGGTCAAAATCCTTTTCCTTTTATTGTAAAGTTTGTTGACATTATTGTTCTACCATGTGGGTTTGTTTCTGTTGTTCGCACTGTGCTTGTTCTTACAGGGTACAGCTGCATCTCTGCAGCTGTTTACATGCTGGTATAGTGTGGTGGTGTACATTTCCACATATTCAGTGGAATAAACTGGGTTTGGTGGGGATTTGAAGCTTGCCACTGTATCATTTAGAAGTAGGTACTTTGTCTTAAAGAAATTTCTAAAAGTATCTTTGGGGGAAGATATCTCTGGTTTCATTTTATTTCAAAGGAGACAGCTTTATGTTCAGGCCTTAAAGGTGATGAAGATATGCAAGGGATGGTGCAAAATGTCAACATATCAATAAGGACAAGATCCATGATTTTATTCCCCCTAGTAGATACTCTGACTAATTGTTCCAGGGCATTTGTATTGACAAAGTCAATGACTCTCTGTGCTTGTGCACAAGAGGTGGTGTAGTTTTCCCAGTCTATTGCTGGATAGTTTAGATCACCTAGGAAAATTGTATTGGGTTTAATCCTCTATGATTCGGTTCTCATATATTCCTGGAACGCTATTATAGTGATATATATATTTTTAAATTCAAGTATTCATTATTTGTTTGCAAATGTTCTAACAGTGGGATAAAAGGAGAGGACAGATTACATTACATTGTATCTGCTTAGCATCAGGAGACTAAATCTATCCAGTCTGCCCTTTTAAAAGCCAGAAGATTCTACCTTTCCTCTATCCCTACTTTCCCCCTTATAATGTTTCATCTGCTCAGTGTCTTCTTGAATGTGTCTTTGGAATTCCTCTCCACCACCCAGTGCAGTACTCAGTTCAACTGGTATACAACCCTCTCTGTGAAAGAAGTACTGTCTAAGATCTGGTGAGTGATTAGTCCCAAACTCTGCAGCCTATGTTCCCTCTTTTGATCTCTGAACTTCCTGCTCAGAATGAACACCTCACAGGTCCCTGCAAAATTGTGTGCACTAATATCATGCCCACCCTATGTCTTCTGGTTACAAGTGAAAAGAAATCTAGCTCTTCTATCTGATTGCATTCTTTTTCTGTAGATTCATGCCAGCATCTTGAAGTTCTTTTCCTTATATAATCTCCAGTACTTCATAAATTACTCAAAGTGTGATCTGATCAGGCTCTGTAGAGCAGAGGCATTACCTGTTTGCTTCAGGAATTTATCCCCTGAGAATACACCCAAGTTCTAATCACTGGCTTCTCACTTTGTTCCTAGCTGTTTAATGCAGGTGTGTGATTGACACCTATAAATACTCTGCTTGCACTATTGCCATCAGTTAAACTCCTTCAGCTGATACTTTACATCAGAGCTGTTGTGGTCAACGTGTGTTATTTTGTATTTATTTCCACTACCTCTCAGCTACCATCTTTCTGCCCACTTGTTCGTTCCTTCAAGTCATTTGTTAAGTCTCTCCATGGCATTGCATCCTCCACTGCTGTACCAATTTTTGTTTCATCAGTAAGGAGGCTGTTCCTGTGCTCTGTTCCCAAAGGTATGTCTGTGATAAACCCACTAAAGAGTATTGACCAAATACCGACTCTTGCATTACTCAAAAAGTCACTTTCCTGACTCCTGATGTTGTCTCTCTCACCACAGCACTCTTTGTCCCATCATTCTAGCATGTAGTTGTGTAGTTACTCAGTCTTGGTCATATCTGCAGTCCCTCCATTGTTCCTATCAGCCTCCTGTGGGACAGAGTCAAAGGCCTTATTAAACTTCAGGTAAATAATGTCTACAGGTCTTCACTGCATCAAATTCTCCTGTAATCCATTCATAAAATTGTATCAGATTTAACTGAGGCATCCTGTTGGTCAGGAGGCATTGTCGGTTGCTGTCCTGGAGATTGCTGTCCTTTGGAAATACTACCAACATTTTCATCAAGATTTCTTCCTTGACTTTCCTGCAAGGTCAGCCTTAGGTAAACTGGTGTGCTTGGTAAAAAGGCTTCATGACCCCCCCCCCCCCCCACACACACACACACACACACACACAAAAACTCTGCATATCCTGTCTTGACTTTCTCACACTATTCAAATTATTATTTTTGTTTTTATTTTTTTTCCTTCCCTTTTCTTACAATGTGTCTTTTTTTGCAGATATTCATTCATGTATTCATTTGTTCATTCATTCATTCAACATGTTCTGTCTAAGCAAGACTACACTCTACAATACAAAGTTTATTAAACAGCCTTTTTATTCAGTGTCTGCTTTAACAAAAACCATGATAAATGAAAGAAATAATACATTTAGTATTACTCTTCAACATTTTTTTCCTGCATCATTTCAGCACATCCTATCTGACCAAGCCTACACTATAGTAACTGCATTGGAAATAACTGTATTAGGCTACGAGGTTTCTTGATGCTCTGAGATGCATTCTAAAGTTTTTTAAAGAACCTTTTCATCCAGTGATGGCCTGAACAAAAAGTGTATTTGAGGAAAGAAATTCATTCTTAGTCTTCTGCTTTGTTTTTGCTGCATCCTTTCAACATACCCCAACTGTCCAAAACTACCCTGTAATAACCAAATTACGCTGGGAGATTTGGGAGATGCTAGGCACCTAGACACCATGGAGTTACAGATGCTCTGACATGCATTTTAGAGCTTTTTTCTAATGTTTTGATCCACTGATGGCCTGAACCAAAATTATGTACACAGAAAAGAACTTCAGTCTTACTTTTTTATTTTAAGAAAGAAATTGTATCCAAGTGTTAATGCTCAAAGCTGACCAAACACCAGTTCTCAATAAACTGAGAAGACAAATGCCTGAGAGGATACATATATCATATCTAAGTATAGAACCTGCCCCATTATCCCTCCTGCATCTCAAAATAGGTAGCCACTTCATGTCTATCCCCCTCTGGTGTTAAATTGGGATTAAAATTAAGGCACAGATTGTCACAGTCATATTTCAAGCTGCTGCTGTCATATTTATATACAACATGCTTCCTCACCCCCCTGCCCCCAAATGTTAGCCACTTTTTCTGTACCATTCTGATGTCAGACTGGGACAGAACTGAAAAAAAAATAAAAACAAATGGAATATAATACAATTGCTGTAAGGCATATATACACGGCATGCTTATTTAATCTTCCCCGTCCAAAATAGCCACCTGTATATGCAACAGATCTTTGATTCTGAGGAAAATTTAAAAAAAATGATTACAGTAACATTTCCAACTTACCAACTTTCCAACTTAAGACTAACTACCAAATCCAAGACTTTTTGTTACAAAAAGCAATCAACGAGCAACTATACAACTATTTATTTGTTGCTAAGCCAAAAATAGCACAGATCTTTGGTATTCCCAAAACCCACAAAACCTTGGACCCACTAAGATTTAGACTTATTGTGGCTGGGGCTGGAAGTATAACTGAACCACTAGCTAAGTTTATCGATTATTCCTTAAAAAATTTTGTTTCCAGGATTTCCCATATTTGTAAAGACTCCTGGGAATTTTTAAAAGGAATTGATCAAAAAACATTTGATGAAAACATCCTAATGGTTACAGTGGACGTGGTGGAACTTTTTCCGAGCATTCCACACCAATTGGGCCTGGAATGGTTTGGTGACACATTGTCAAAAGAAGCAGGTTTCAGTCCAAAAGTTACTAATCTTTTGTTGGAACTCATGGAAATGGTTCTTGACAATAATTTTATTCATTTTAATGGAGAATTTTATAGGCAGAGAAAGGGGTAGCAATGGGCTCACCCTGTGCCTCTCTATATGCCAATATTGTCCTGTACCATTGGGAAAAGGAATATGTGTTTGCAAGTTGTTGGTGTCAAGAGATTTTGTACTACAGGAGGTTTTGGATGATATATGTATTTTATGGAAAGGTAGTGAACAGGATCTTTTAGAGTTTTTGTCCTATATTAACAACTCAACAACCTTCTTGAAATTTACCCATGACATTGACAGGAATCAGCTACATTACCTAGACGTCACCCTATACAAAGACAATACCAATCATTGTTTTCAATCAAAATATTCAGGAAGACTACTTACTCAAACTCATTTCTTCACTTTCAAAGTAATCACCCTTACAGCCAAAAGAAAGGTATAGTAAAAGGGCAGTTAATAAGGGGATCAAGGATGCCTAGTACTTTGGAGGCCTTTTGTGAAGAGATTGAGATTTTAAAAGGCTTTTTTCTTGAAAAAGGTTACCCAACATACCTTATAAATAAAATGAGTCAAGAAGTTACTAAGGGGAGGGATAGATTATACCCACCCTTGTTAGGAACTGCTTCGAGCATGGTTCATCCAAAAACAACAAAAGACAGTTCTAACCTTAGAAACAGTTTTATTTACACTTATGCAGTTAATTCGGATGGATTTGAAGGGGTTATTCAAAGGTACTGGCCTGTACTCACTTCACATGATGACACAAAGCCTTATACCACACCTTGCCCTCATTTTATTAGAAAGAAGAACAAAAACCTTAAAGAATTACTGGAGGCTAAACAAGACATTAAATATGATAACACCAAGAAGAAACTGGGAACTTTTCCTTGTGGGAACTGTAGACAATGTTATGCCATGTTAAATGGGGGGACTTTATATTTGCCTTCTAGGAAATTTAATTACAGACCCCAAAAACATTACAATTGTGGGGTGAAAGGTGTGGTTTATTTAGGGTTTTGTGAAAAATGTAAAGGGTTTTATGTTGGAAAAACAGAACGGGTTTTAAGAAGAAGGGTATATGAACACCTGAACGACATCAGTAACCACAAGGAAAGCAATGCTTTTTACAAACATCTGTTGACATGTGAAAATATGCGTTTAAGGTTTATTGTCCTTGAACAAGTTGCCCCTGAAGTTAGAGGTGGCAACTGGGAAACGAAACTAGAATACCGTGAACTACTTTGGCAACTTAAATTGGATGCTAGTAGGTTTCCCGGTATGAATGAGAACATCAACATTAATAGTGTTTTAAAAATGAGACAAGCTAGACTATAAAGGAGGAAATTATTTGTCTTACAGGGTTCTGCTTGGGTCGTACTAGGACCTTAATGACAAGGCTTTAAAAGTAAAAGCATAAAAGAAAAACAGGAGGAAGTTTGGGATTTTATTGGGGTATGTTTACTTGTCCTGAGAATATGGTTAACTAAAACAATAGTGCTGCTTTATTGTTTGGATATAAGATTGTTTTATACAAAACTTTATATAAAACTTTACATTTTTGCATTTTTACAATTTTATATTTTTACATTTCTTTGTATTTTACTTTAAAACATCAATAGGCATTAATTAACTGAGACATGTGACCTTGTCTAGAGTATAAATGAAATGGCATGAGTTACCAAATTGTTTTACCTTGAGAAAGCCCGGTAGTGACTGGGAGAAAGCACTTGGTTTTAATTTGGAGCTCTAATAAAAGCTTTTGAATAAGCTGCGTTTGTGTTGGTATTGGCCACACAAAAGGATTTACAGCATTGTACTTAATTGTTGCTTTTCGGGTCCTGTTGTGCTGACTTTGTTCATTTCCAACTTACTTGTTACTTCTAGAGACAGTACAGTATATAAGCTATTCTGAATCCCTGTGCACACCTCCGAAGTTTTTTTTTTTAGGAAAGTTAATGAAATAATGACCACACTGTCCCTAGCCCAAAACAAGATATAGTGATCTCTGAGGTTTGGGAGGAATGTTCAAGAAATAATGATAAATAACATCACCAGCTCCACACGCAAGTACAGTGATCATCTGTGTACACCCATGAGCAGGGCTAGTTTTAGACTAGGTGGAGTTCAAGCAGAGGTGATTAGTAAGCCCATATCAAAATCCACTTTACAGCCTTGATGCATGGAGGCCACTGGCCACCATCCCCCAAAGGTTCTGAAGGTCTGGACATTCTGTGATGCATTTATCCCTTACATTTTAGAGATGACTGGTAAACTAAACATTGATATCATATCAGGGTCTATTATTTATTTATTTTATTTATTTATTTACATTTGTTGGCCGGGAGTGTCCAACTGGACGTAGGTCCATTTTCACTGGAGGCCTGGGGAGAAATGCTCCACAGTTAAAATAAACAGACAGTAGTTACATTGTATTACATAGCAATTAACAATAATACATAGCAATTACTTACAACATATTTACAGATGAAGAACATAGTACATCAGTAGACAACTAGAATCTTTATCTGTGAAGTACATAACAGACATTAACAAATGTTACAAGAAGAAGTTCCTTCTGTATAATAGGTACTAGGCTTATGAACATCTGAGCTTGCTATAATCAAGGTAGTTAGTGAATGGAAAGAAAGGTAGTGGTTGGATGGGGTGGGTGATTTTAGAGTGGGAGTTGCAAGGGCATAGTCAGCATGTTTTTAGGTGCGCTTTTAGTAAAGTTTTGAAGTGGGTGCATGATGGTACGGAGGTAATTGTGGGTGGGAGGGAGTTCCATAATTTGGCTATGGTGCAAGAGAATAGTGCTTCACCAGCAGAGTTATTGGCTTTAGTGATCTGCTACTAGTGATCTATTACTTTCATTTCTGCTTCTATGTACAATTTATACATTTGATTGTGATAAAATAAGATGGCAATGTAATGTATTTAACCATTCTTCCACACAAAAAGTTGCCACATATTAAAATATTGCATGTTGCTTTACAAATAATCTCATTAGTCCTGGCTTGCCAAAATAATAAGCAAATAGAAGGCAACTAGTCACTTTCTTCCACAGAAGACAGCCATAGCGATTACGCCTAATCTGTTTGTGCACATCAGATGTCCAGTTAAGTAGATGATTATTTATTTATAGAAAAGCACACTATTCCTTCAACGTCAGATAGTGACTGTTTAAACTGACCAAGAAGATCAGTCACTTTCATCCAGCCAAACCAACCCCCTCCCAGCACTATTAGCCATTACCTCTGATGGCTGTGTCATATTATTTCACCTCTCTAGTCCACACATTAAAGTTTTCTAAACCAAATCACAAATCCAGACAAATATTGCCCAAAATATCTGGTTGATTACTGCCAGTATGATTGTAAAACAGTTATAACACCTCTGACAGCACCATTCCTCTCTTCCCAACTACCAACACAAGTGACAATGCCAGAAATAATTCCCAAAACATGTGGTTGTCCACTGCCATCATTATTGTAAAAACAGTAATAACACTTATCCTACTGTAACATTCCCTTTAATCCCAACTACCCATGCAATTCACAAAGCCAGAAATATTTCCAAGAATATTTGGGTGATTACTGCCAGCAGCAGTAGTGTAATTAAACATAGCAATAGCACTTATCTGACTGCCCCTATGCTGTTCCTTTCTCTTTGTCTTCCAGTCCTCTGGCATTTCTGCACTAACCAGTTATCTGCTCAAGATTCCTATCCCAGCACACTGGCCCCATTTTTTGTTTATTTTCTTCATTACATGGCTTTGTTCTGAACAATGCAGACCTTCTCAAAACTATCCCTGACACAGCTGCTTTAGAATAAGTATCTGCAGCATTATAAATAACATTCCACAGTAAGGACTAATCTTATCCATTGCAGCAACCATTTTTTCACTTATAAACTTGACTTCCTCCAAATTGTCACAGCCCACAAATTATTATTCCAACCTACTAGCTGCCCTGCATTATCTAATATCCTACAACCATATACCCCCCTTAGATCTACTCACCAAAACCTTATAATCGTCCAAAAACCCAAGCGCCCAGCTGGTCAGCTTCTACTCTCCTTTTCCCTAGCCAAAAAATGGAATGCCCTGCCCTCTACTCTGAGGACCTGTGACAATCCTCACACCTTCAAAACACAGCTTCATTCTTACCTGTTTCTTCACAGGACGTGTAAATGCACTCTTCAACTCATACCTCCCAAGCTCTGCTCCTCCTTCTCTCCTGGCTAACCTTCATACCTTCCTAATTTCTCTCATATACTTAGATTATAAATGTAACTAAACAGTAACATCCAGCCATTATGCTGTATGCCTGTCTTTCTCTTGAAAAATGTTTAATAGTTTTGCTGTCTTTACTGAATGATACCTACTTTGACTGTAATACTACCTGCTGATTGTTATACTACCTGTTGATTGTTATACTACCTGTTGGTTGTTATACTACCTGCTGATTGTTATACTACCTGTTGATTGTTATACTACATGTTGATTGTTATACTACCTGGTGATTGTTATACTACCTGGTGATTGCAATACTACCTGCTGATTGTTATACTACCTGTTGGTTGTTATACTACCTGTTGATTGTTATACTACCTGCTGATTGTTATACTACCTGTTGATTGTTATACTACCTGCTGATTGTTATACTACCTGTTGATTGTTATACTACCTGCTGATTGTTATACTACCTGTTGATTGTTATACTACCTGTTATACTACCTGCTGATTGTTATACTACCTGTTGGTTGTTATACTATCTGCTGATTGTTATACTACCTGTTGGTTGTTATACTACCTGTTGATTGTTATACTACCTGTTGATTGTTATATTACCTGCTGATTGTTATACTACCTGCTGATTGTTATACTACCTGTTGGTTGTTATACTACCTGTTGATTGTTGTACTACCTGCTGATTGTTATACTACCTGTTGATTGTTATACTACCTGTTGATTGCAATGCAAATATTTTTCTTGTAATTCTCTATGTAATGTAAGTTTGTATTGTGGAGCTTTTCTCCCGGGGCCTCCACTGAAAATGGTCTCTTGAGCCCAGTGGACTTCCCCGGTCACCAAACTGGAACAAATAAATAAATAATATAAATAAATAAATAAATAAATAAATAAATAAAACAACAGTATTACTAGTTGATAAAAATTATAAAGTTTTCTGGATTTTCTTTGTTGATGCAACTGTGATATACAAAACTGTATTTTCTAATAATTTAATTCTGTAACAAGTATCAGATATGTACACTTTTTAAATTCTGCAGTATTCTTAATAGATGTATACACTTTTTAAATTCTACAGTATTCTTAATACTTTATGAAAAAGCAAAGCTGTTAGTGGAATAGTTTTTTGACTAGGAGTTAATAAGAGGTTGTATCAATATCTGGGTTATGAAGGTCAAAAAAATCATATACATTACTATGTGTCTTATAAAATCTATCAGTGTTTTTGGTGCTGGTTATCAACTATTAACATTCATTAATAACCTGTTGAGTTTCATAAGGTAGTATTGTCTGTTTTGTATTTGGGAACTTTGTCAAATTCCTCTATCTTTATTTTGAAGATGAGGGCAGCCATGCAGCTAAATGAGGAATTCTCCATTAAAATGTATTGTCTCAGCTAAGAAGGTGACTTCAGGAGGAGAGCTTGAATATTGTGATAAAGTGTCCTCATAAACAGAGTCTTCCATTTAAAGGAGCTTATTTTGGTCATGCACATGTCTTACTCATCACTGGGACTGATACAGAAGATATCAAATTTTCTTTTCTTATTACTTTTCTGGATTGCTGTAGTACCTATACAGATCTACCTCTCAGCATTCTAAACATAGGCCCATGTCATTCCAGGTAAGTTGTTACTTTACAGCAGTTTCCACACTATTAAAATAATCCACTAGGCAAACTGTAACAACCAAAGGCTGGCAGCATGACATTAGTGCAGGACTAGGTGATGACTGGTCTAGCATGGATAAAAGCTAATGACATGCTGGCTTCTCCACCATAAAAATGCAAATGTTAAAATTATCACAAGCACATAGGTACTGAGCAACATGCTGATACAGTCTTGTCTTTAGACAGCAGTGATATCATTCAGGAGATATTTTATTAAAGCAAAAATAAAAACTTGTCTTTTTTTTTTTGCTGTTAAAATTGCTTTATTCCACAAAAAATAGGGCTATCAAACATAATACTTTGATAGCCTAAATGAAATACAAATTATGACCTCCTTTTAGAACAAAGCTTTCCTAGTTCATGCTAAACCTCTGCTTTACTTGTATAAGCTTGGATGTCCTACTTGCTTGTGATTTCACAATATTTCTCTTAATAAGGTTGGGATGCAGTCAAGATCGATGAAAATACATATTCACTTTAACTGCTTTTAAGAGAGTAATAATTTCCATAGTATGTCATAAGATTCATAGGAGTTTTAGTACAATTTAGAATTCTGACCATCAGTGCCTTGCCAATACCCAACCTAAATATCTGGGTACATATCCACTTATCTAGGTTCTGTTTGAAGGATGAGACTGTATCACACTGCTTAGCAGGTTCTGTTTGAAGGATGAGACTGTATCACAATGCTTAGCAGGTTCTGTTTGAATGATGAGACTGTATCACACTGCTTAGCAGGTTCTGTTTGAAGGATGAGACTGTATCACACTGCTTAGCAGGTTCTGTTTGAAGGATGAGACTGTATCACACTGCTTAGCAGGTTCTGTTTGAAGGATGAGACTGTATCACAATGCTTAGCAGGTTCTGTTTGAATGATGAGACTGTATCACACTGCTTAGCAGGTTCTGTTTGAAGGATGAGACTGTATCACAATGCTTAGCAGGTTCTGTTTGAAGGATGAGACTGTATCACACTATTTAGCAGGTTCTGTTTGAAGGATGAGACTGTATCACAATGCTTGGCAGGTTCTGTTTGAAGGATGAGACTGTATCACACTGCTTAGCAGGTTCTGTTTGAAGGATGAGACTGTATCACACTGCTTAGCAGGTTCTGTTTGAAGGATGAGACTGTATCATAATGCTTGGCAGGTTCTGTTTGAAGGATGAGATTGTATCACTCTGCTTAGTGGGTTCTGTTTGAAGGATGAGACTGTATCACACTGCTTAGCAGGTTCTGTTTGAAGGATGAGACTGTATCACACTGCTTAGCAGGTTCTGTTTGAAGAATGAGACTGTATCACACTGCTTAGCAAGTTCTGTTTGAATGATGAGACTGTATCACAATGCTTAGCAGGTTCTGTTTGAAGGATGAGACTGTATCACACTGCTTAGCAGGTTCTGTTTGAAGGATGAGATTGTATCACGCTGCTTAGCAAGTTCTGTTTGAAGGATGAGACTGTATCACACTGCTTAGCAGGTTCTGTTTGAAGTATGAGACTGTATCACACTGCTTAGCAGGTTCTGTTTGAAGTATGAGACTGTATCACACTGGCTAGCAGGTTCTGTTTGAAGGATGAAACAGCATCACACTGCTTAACCTGCTGGGGCAGCTTACCCCAGAGAAAGGGGAGGTGCTGCATAATGCATCTATCTCTCTGTCTTCTGTTGTCTGCTGTTGAAAATGTAGGTCCTTTTTTCTGGTGTTTGCTAAGCTATTACACTTGTGAAGATATGGAGATCAAGGACAACAGTGTCTCTAATGGGGTGGTAAGAAAGGTGCAGATCTTACCTCCAGAGTCTATAAGATGCTGAGTTTAGGGGTACAGTTTCTCTTGGTAGCTCTGGATCCTTAAGCCTAAAATCATCTTAGTTTCTTAGTTAGGAATGTTCGGTGCTTCTACGTATTTGAATTCCTTTTTACACTTTAATAGTTCCCATCCCTTGACCCCAAAAAAAATAAAAAAACGGTTGTCAAGGGACAGTTTGTGAGGGCCACCAGCGTGGTCTCTAGTTTTGATTCTTTTCTTACTGAATGTGCTTTCTTAGAAGAAATGTTTACTAAGAGAGACTATCCTGAACCCTTTGTTCAAGAGATTAAAAGGGAAGTGGTGACAAAAAGACTTTTGGGGATTTATTCACCCATCCTGGTTGAAAACATTTGTAACCCCAATTCGAGTGTTGAGGGGACAGCATTTGTAGGAAATATGGGACTGACTAACACCCAAGAAATTACTAATTTTAGATTGTCCTTTTCAACAAGATTTACAGTTGAGTACCAACAGATTCAGGAGATCATTTTTAAAAATTGGGGTGTATTGGTTGAGGATGGGAGTATTAGATCCAAAATCAGCAATAAACCCATTTTAGTTTGGAAAAGGGGCCTGAATATCAAGAACCTTGTTGAGAAACCCATTATTCAACAGGGTTATAGGAAAATTAAACAAATGCATAAATGTGGAAGGTGCCATTATTGTATGTATATTAATGTTGGATAATTATTTGAAATAAATGGGTTTATTTTGAGGATGAATGGTCACTATAATTGTAACAGTTCTGGTGTAGTCTATAGGGCTTTATGCCAGGTGTGCCCTGCCTTTTATATAGGTAAGACCGAGCAGATGTTGAAGAACCCCATTTATGAACATGATTATGATATACAGGGGAAAGAAAACACTAATGCACTTTATAGGCATATATTAGAGAATTCCTTGACCACCATTTTAACTTTATTATAATTGAACAAGTGAAAAAGAATGTGAGAGGTGGGCCATGGCAGTTAATTCTGGAGAACCGTGAACTATACTGGATTTTATGCCTGGGTGCAGTAGGGTTTCCAGATTTAAATGAAATAGCATCACTATGATGTGTACTAAAAATGAAAGCGCAGTGTAGGTAATATATACATTATGGTATTTATTTTTATATATATATTTTTTCTTATTATTTTTACACATATACATACATAATTTTACATATTTTTTCATATTCATGTAATTTAAAATGTTTATATTCACATATATACCTCTTTTTTGGGGAGGTTTTCTTGTTTTTTTATGTGTGAATGCTTATTTGTTTTTAAATGGTTAATTGTGTTTGTGGTCATGTGATGTAAATTGGTTTTATATGGCTTCGTTTTTTGTTTGGATTTTATCTGATGAAGTTTTGTATTCGACTTGACGAAAGCGCTAAAATTTAAATAAATACATTTTGGTGGGCATATTCCTGTTCTCCTGCTCATTTGGTGTGTTTACCGTGTTTGTGCTTGTTGCAGTTCATAAAATACAAAGGCAGACATGCAACTTGGGTAATTCTACAGAATGCTATGTAAAAGGGCACATTACTGTGGGCAACTACTGATGTGTATCTTTAGAGTCGGTGATTTTGGTTCTAAAACATAGCTGACCCACCTTGATGACAGATAGGTTTATCAGTAAATAGTAGGCTAGCTGCTGTCATGAGTCATTTTAAACCTAGACAATTTTGCCTCAAAGGTGAGACTGAAACCCTGCACCTTATGTCTGTGAGGTAAACAACTTAGCCATTATGTCAAACCCCTAAATATCTGTGTCACATTACTGAAATCCAGTTGTATGCTCTGCTTATTGAAACAAGAGATGAGCCATGAAGTTCAATGTCTCGTCTTGCGTTCTATATTCGCTTGTGTTATGGAAAAGCACATAAAAAAAAAAAAGTTATGTACTCACCATAACATTCCATCTGAGTTGTTGCTTTCCATTTGTCTTCAACCTGTGGGAATATGCATCTGGCACAGAACTGACTCAGGCGCATTTTCCAGCACTGGATCCAAGCGCCAAGCTCCTCACCTACCCATAATGCCCCTGTCTCCCTCTTTCCCTCAGATCGAGTTTGCTGCAAACAGTAGCACTCCAAACTAACAAAGGGCCTACACTCTGGCATTAACACCCATAAAGTTAAAGGGTAGATAAAGGCTCACTAGATTAGGTGCTATGTGTCTTTCATACAAGACAGCCCACATAAAGCAGGGAGAAGGAGGGAGTGACAGTTGAAGACAAATGAAAAGCAACAACTCAGATGGAATGTTATGGTGAGTACATAACTTTTTTATCTGAAATTGTTGTTTTCATTTGATCTTCAACCTGTGGGACAGAGTCCCTAGCTACCCAAAGACCCTGGGAGGCCCTCATGGATGGATGTTCCGGAGCACAGCAGAGCCAAAGGAAGCCCTGCCTCTGAACAGGAGATCCAACTTATATTGCAAAATAAACATGTGAGATGTTACCCAAGTAGCTGCAGAGCAAATATCATCCAAAGAAACTCTAGACCAAAAGGATGCAGAAGTAGCCACAGACCTGGTAGAATGTGCCTTGACATGAACCGGCGGAGATAATCCTTTGGCTTTATATACCAGGGCTATGCACTGAGAAATCCAATGAGCAACAGTTACCTTCAACATGGGTTTCCCTAAGAAAGGCTTAGAAAAGGAAACAAAAAGCTGATCAGACATGAAAGGACTTCATTCTGTGCAAATAAAAATGGAGTTGCCTATGAACATCCAGCAAATACAATTTATACTCTCCCTTATTCTGGAAGTTTTGGAAAGAAAACACGAAGATTGATGACCTGGTTAATGTTAGATTCTGAAACCACTTTCAGAGGAAAGGAAGGGTTCATCCGTAAAGAAACACTGTCTTTATGAAACAGCATATAAGGGGGTTTGTTAGATAAGGCCTGAATCTCTGACACTCTTTTATCTGAGGTAATAGCAACCAGAAAAGTTGCCTTCCAAGACAGGAATTGTAAATCCACCAAAGCTACTGGTTTAAAGGGAGAGGAAACCAAGGCTTGTAGGACTAGAATAAAATCCCAAGGGGGTGTAGGGTCCTTGATTCGGGGTCTAAGTAAAAAGGTACCTTTCAAAAAGGCTTTATAAAGCTTGGAAGAAGCTAGGGAAGTCAAATTGTCTCCTATATGGAAACTGGAGATAGCTGACAGCTGTACCTTTACCGTAGAAAAACTGGCTCCCTGATGAAAAATACCGGCCAGAAATTCCAAAATGGCAGGGACTGAGGCAATGAAGAAATCCAAACCATGTTGAGAGGCCCATAGTGAAAAACATTTCCATGTACTGAAATAATCCTTCCTGGTGGAAGATTTGTGAGCTGCTACCTAATTCTTTTAAACCAGAGAAGACAGCCCGGGAGTCCTCGCTATCACTGGAACTGGAGTAGCCAAGCTGTCAGCTTCAGACTGACCAGATCTGGGTGAGAGATCCCTAAGGGATGTGAAATCAGATCCAGAACCGGATCTAAAGTCCAAAGAGGACGCACTGCATGAAACCACAAAGAGGGGAACCAAACTTGGCGAGGCCAGAAGGAGGCAAGGAGGATCACTAAGCTCCCCAGCCATCGAGCTTTCTGTATGAATTTTGGGATTAGAGGAAGTGGAGGATTGGCATACAGAAGTCTTGAGGACCAAGCATGAACTACAGCATCCCTGGGGGACTCCCCCGGGGAGGGTTCAGAGCAAAAAACTTGCTGCACTTTGAAGTGGAAGGAGAGGCGAAGAGATCGCAGCAGGGCCGACCCCACTTTAGAAAGATCTCTTCTGCTACTGAAGGATTCAGAGACCACTCATAAGGCATCAGAATATATCTGCTGAGCCTGTGCGCCAGGATGTTGGATCTCCATAGAATGTGCGTTGCCACTAGAAAATGGCCAGAGATCACCCACTCTCACAATCTCATGGCTTTGCAACAAAGGGGATAAGACCTGGTTCCCCCCTGTTTGTTGATGCACCAGACTACAGATTGTTGTCTGTCTGGATGGCAATCATCCTTTGGGGAAGATGGGCATGAAGAGCTTGCATCGTCAACAGCGTCACCCTCATCTCCAGGACATTGATATGCAGATGGGTCCACAGGAAGACCACGTGCCTTGGACTGTCCTTCCCATGCAATGCCCCCCCACCTGAGTATGGGGGTGTCCGTGGTCACAGTGGTCATAGGGGGAGGAAGAATAAATGGGCAATCCAGAAGGAGATCTAAGGACTGAAGCCACGAGAGAAGTGAATTTCTGCAGGCCCAAGACAAACAAACTGGATGAGATAGCAGTAGATCTAGCAAGTATCATTGGACCATTAGGTCCATTGGAAAACCCTCATATGTAAGCGAGCCATGGGGATCAGAGTGATTGTGACTGCCATGGACCCCAATGCCCAAAGCACTGACCCTGCAAGAGGAGACTGGTCTGAACAATGTACAGTACATGATGTCTGAGGGATTGAAGTCTGTCCGGAGTTAGAAAAATCTTGCTCTGAATGGTATCTAAATGAACCCCAATGAAGTCTAGAACATAAACTGGAGTCAGTATTGACTTGTTGAGATTTATGGCTATGCCCAACTGGTGGGCGTTTAGGCGAAGGAGATCCCTAGCTTGACAGAGCCGTTGCCTGGAGGGAGCACAAAAGAGCCAATCATCCAGGTAGGTAAAGACCTGAAAACCCTGCAACCACAAGTGAGCAGCTACCACTGCCATGACTTTGGTGAACACCCTGAGGGTGGTGTTGAGACCAAACAATAGCACTCTGAATTGATAATGATTGTCCCCCAGCCAGAAGCAGCAGAACATCTGAGAGTGCCATCCATTTTGATGTGGTAGTACATGTCCTGGAGGTCTACTGAGCACATCCAGTCATTTCTCTGCAGAAAGGGCAGAACGGATTGGAGAGTGACCATCCAGAATTTTGTCTTGGCAACTGACAGGTTTAGGGTTTAAAGTTCCAGAATGAGTCTTAAGTCTCCCATCTTCTTTGGCTCTAAAAAGAATCTGGAATAGATGCCTGATCCAGACTGGTCTGGGGGGATGGGCTGGATGATTCATTTTTTGAGCAGCTTGGAGATTTCCAGAGCTGCTTCCTCCCGTTGTGTGGGTGGAACATCTGGGAGGTATTTGGGCATAAATGCTGCTTGAATGAAGGATTATGTATCCTCTGTATATGATTTGCAACACCCAACAATCATCTGTGATCAACTCCCAGGCTGTTGGGTGCAGTGAGGGACGTCCCCCAACTGCCTCCCATCACAAGGTGTCAGGCAACCCTTCATGGCTGCTGTGCGGGTCTGTTTGGGAAGGATTTCTGAGATTGCTGGTTCTTCAGACCTCCTCTGCTACAAGGACGTATCCCCCTCTGCCTCTGGGGAAGGCGAGTCCTGAGCATCATGTGAATAGCTCTGAGACTTCCATAGCCACATGTTCACCACCCTGCAGACTCCGCGAAAAGGATCATTGAGGAGTTGAGAAGCAGATCCTGATGGCAGACAAGGTCTTCCTGTCTTTCTCACTCTGGACTAAAGTGTCTTGAACGTTTTTTCCAAAAATGGTGGAACCATCATAAGGGGCATTTGTAAAAGACACCTTGAAGGGCTCTGAGAATGAACAAAGCCGGAGCCGGGTGTGACTCCTAATGGCAACACCTGTGCTGGCCACCCTAGAGGCACCTTCGGTAGCATGTGATATGAACCTCATAGAGGTGTCAGAAATGGAAGTGAGGGTGGCCATATGGGAGAGCACCTTCTTCTCTTCCATCAACATGGACCCTGGGGCAGACTCAGTGACCTCTCTGACCAGGTCCCGCTGAAGTCTGATCACATGTGCCACTTAGTTCAGCACACACATGGCAAATGTGGCTGAAGCGTAAACCCACTTCCAGAAATAGTCCATGGCCCAGGACTCTCAGCCTGGTGGATGGACAGTAGAACTCTCCTAAGCAAGCTCTTTCTTGGTGGCTGCCACAACCACCATGACATCAACCGGGGATACCTTAGACCAATACTGTTTGTCAGAAATTGCACTTAGAATTTTATCAGCGAGCTTGGGGATGGGCTCCATTATGTTGGGTTCCTTCCATACCCAAGATGAAATGAAATCCACAAGCAGATCAGTGGGAGGAGACACCCAGGAGATAGAGGGTCCTGTGCCAAACACCTCCAGGAACACTGATTCATCAGAGTTGGGTTTTTGGATAGACCACCCCTACGCTGCCATAGGATTTCCATGATGTCTCCAAAGGAGATATCACCCAGGGGTGACTGAGGGCAATCCTCCCCTTCCTTTAAGTTAGTGTCTTCTGTGAGGAATTCTGGTGGGGAGTCCAAGTGCCTCCTGTTACATGTATGTTTCTGAGGGAGCTCCTTGGGGGGGTCTCTGGGGAGAACTCTGAAACTTCTGGCCATTCCTGGGGGGGATCTCCTTGGAGTGGAGAGGCAACAGGCTGTCCATGAGGGGGCAGGATGGTGGATTCCAGACCAGAAAAAGAAGGAGCCAGGACAGATTCAGAGGATGATAACTTTAAGGGTCTCAAGGGAGCCGAGAGCACCCTCTCCACCACAAGAAAAGCAGAGAGAGAATGAATCCCAGAAGCTACAAACAAGGTTGGATCTGTAACCCTCTGAGTCAATGGAGGAGTTGGATCTGAGCCTGCAGGTGCAGAGACTCCAAGTGGAAGGGCCAACTCTAAAAACTTCAAAGCCGATGCCATCCCTTTGGATCTGGCACCAAGGCTACGGCTCTGAGAACCAGACAACCAGAACTAGTCAAAGCCAAACCACTCAGGGCAATAGTCAGTGTCAGGGTACCTAGTACCATCAACACTGACCTCTTGATGAAACCAGAGGTTGGATTGGAGAAGGAGCAATAGGAAGAAAGGCAGACTGCATGCTCCCAGCCCTAGAGAGGGAGGGAGCAGGTAGGCTCCCATATGGATCTGGGTCTGGATGAATTTCCACATCATCCTGTCCACCTCGGCTTCAGAAAGAGTGCGGGTGGATCAGATGGAGGAAGCCATGGATAGAGGCTTGGAGAGGCACCAGGGAGAGGCCAATAAAGGAGATTGGCCCCAAGAGACATCCATCTCTGGTGAGAAGCAGGGTGACCAGAGCTGAGGGTTGCTTGGGCTGGGATACAAGCAAGACTTAGCTGGGGGCTCGACCAAGGAAGCGCAGCCAAAGAACTGTTTCCTGGGCCTATCTCACTCCTTACGTCAGTGCCTCTCTCCTTCCCTGGTCCTCTTGGTATGAAGTGAGTCTCAGAGGTTGGGGCAAAGGAAGAAACAGAAGCAGAAGTAAAAGCAGAGGCCTTGGAGGAAAGTGGAGGAAGAAGGCCCTTCAAGATCAATTTGTTCCTCCTATTGATCAATGCGCGGGGGTTGAAGCCTGCGCAGATCGAACAAGAGGTGTCTAGGTGGGAGACTCCCTGACAAACAACACATAGAGTGTGGCCATCTGAAGGGGGGAGCTTATGGCCACACTTTCAGCATTTCTGAAAACCTGGCTTGGGTTTCTCAGCCATGGCAACAGACCACACACACACACACACACACACACACACACACACACACACACACACACACACACACACACACACACACACACACACACACACTTATACAAAAGGGAAAAGAGAAAGAAGGAAGAAAGAAAGGAACAGTTGCATCGACACAGTCTTCCCATTTGAAAACACAGTAGGATATGATAACTTTTTTATATATCAGCAGAATAGCAACTAGTAATGAATCTTCTACAGTCAGTGAACAACACCACCAATGATTACAATCAAAATAAGACTAGAAAATCACAGAACATTCTGTGATCCCCTTTTGAGGTCATATTTCATGGCAAAATAAGTCACCCAGTGTGCTGTCACTACAGAACTAAATTTAAATAAATCCAGCTTTAATGCAGCAAAGTAGTCTAGAATTGCAATAGCTATACGTGTTGAAAAATATTGTGCAACATCCTGTATAACCACAGCCACACTTTATCAGGGCATGTTATGTCTGCAGGCAAACACTGGAGCAGCTAAAATCCATTGTGTGCCCCTGTAATGAACTCTCAGATATGTTTTACAGTGCTAACTGTACTGCAACCACACACAGCACCTGAGACTGTACTTCAACAGGCAGGCATGTTTCCAGAAAGTGCATTGAAAAATGATATAATTTCCCCTCTGACCAATACCGAGCTTCTATCTAGAACTATGTTAATGAACTAGACATTGTAGAAGAACAATATGTGCATTTTCCCCATAATATTGTATTAACGCTTGCACACCAGCAGTACTTCATGCATCTCATAAATGGTACCAGCATGATCTAGCTAACATATAGCTAACTACCATATAATAATTATTACATAAAATCAGCACAGAATGCAATAGTGCATAGCATAGTATAGTATAGTGTACCAAACCTGCCCTGATTTGTTGAGGACTATTATATTCAGCACTAAAGATATTCTGTAATGCATTAGATATTTAAAAAGACACAAAATGCACCAAATTGAGCTATTTTTTTTGTTTTTTTTAGATATTAACATAAATTAAATCCAAATGGAACATATTTACTTGACTGATTCTTCTTCTTTGGTTAAACATTTCTGATAGTCATGAGACCAAACTAAAAGGTAGAAAACAGTGCAAGTTAATGAATCCACTTCACCAGGCTGCATTCAGTTCATTTTATTTAAGACTTTCAGGGTGGTGTAGTGGTGCAGCTGTTAGCATTATTGCCTCACAGCAAGAGGTTCTCCAGTACAATTCTCAGCTGGGGTGTCTTTCTGTGCAGAGTCTGCATGTTCTCCCTGTGTTTGCATGGAGTTTCCTCTTGGTGCTCCAGTTCCCTCCCACATTCCATACACATGTCTGAAGCATTATTCCCCTGGCTTCTGCTGAAAATGGGCTCTGTCCCAGTTGGACTTTCCCGGTAAACAAATGTTAAATAAATGAATAAGTATACTAACTGCAAGACCACACTAACATGAGGTAACAGAAAAGTTTTTTCAGTTAAAATGTACTGTCTCTCTTTATTCCAACTTGTATGACCTTAGACCCAGTGTATATCAACAGCGCCTCTTTTACTACTAGTTGTCAAGAAAATCCCTCTTTGATGGTCTTCAGGATTGATTCACTGGGTCTTAAGAAAACAAGACCCGAAAAATCTCCAGGTAAATATATGTTTCTTAAGTCATTTTGAGACAATGACCATAACCATAGCATCAAGGAAGTGGGAATGGTATCATTGCAGGTAATCCTACCTGGTGGATCACTGTTCCTCAGCACCTGCTGATGTTCTTCTGTACACCACAGTACAAACACACCACACAGAATTTTTTATGAGCTTCTTCCCACTGTGTCTGCTGATCACAAAGCCTCCTCCTGTAAGCAACTTACATTAATTACCCCAGTGATGGTGAGAATGGTGGGAGAGGATGTCACAGAGACAACCTTACCAGTGATCAGTGTCCTCACTGGTCTCCCAGGAATGACAGCATTTCTTTTTAAGCCTAAGCCCTCCACTGGCTGGGGGGATGGACAGTGTACATCATCACTGAGGCCACAATGCCTTCTCTGATGTTGATTCACTTGCAATAACAGTTGTCATTGAAGAGGCCTGGTGGACAAATGGCTGTCCCTTGGGCACCCTCTTGTAGCATTGCCTCTCTTCCAAGGATTTGTGGAATATGATAACCATAGAACATAGTGAGAGTCTTATTAGAGGTACACCCATATTTTCCCTGCTAGCTTTGTCAATCACCTGAGCTGCTAATTGATCTTGGGACTCCTGGGCCAGCAGATGCTATTGCCTTCCCTTTGTCAATACTTATAAACTTCTCTATAACAGAACATTATGTCCCAGCTATTTGGAAAATTCCATATATTACACCATTACACAAAGCAGGTAATTCAGCAGAACTAACAAACTACTGGCCCATTGCTACACGTTCACCACTTCCTAAAATTCTGGAAAGATGTATCTACTTTCAACGTCTTGAACACCTTCTAAACAATAACCTCCTTTCATTGTCATAGCATGGATTCCGACCACATCATAGCACTACTACAGCTCTTCTAAGTTTCACTAATACTATAAATAAATTCAGAGACGATGGCAGAATAGTGTCGTCAATCTTTTTGGACATGTCTAAAGCATTCAATACAGTTTCCCACCCTCAGTTACTGTCCACTCTGAAAAATCTTAGTTTAAACCCTGATGCTGTTAACAGGTTTCAAAGTTATCTATCTAGCTGCCAGCAAGCTGTGAAATGGAAGCAAGATCTATCCCCACTCCTTCCTGTTACACTTGGAGTCCCTCAGGGTTCAATCCTATGGCCCCTCCTCTTCAGCATATTCATAAATTATCTTAATACTGCCTCCTTTCAAGCATATATCATACAATATGCAGATGATTCACCCCTCATATGTGCAGCATCCACAATAACTCAACTTCTTACAGTCACACAAAAAGCCTTCTCTGATACTGACACATGGCTAGCAAGCTCTCAACTCATTCTCAACCCTAAAAAAAGCTAAACTTACGATCTTTCATCCATCTAAACCTACTAACCTGCTAGCTAACTTTTATATCACTGCCAGTAATAATGCTAGGATTTTCCCAGATTCCCAAACAAAACTGTTAGGCATCATAACTGACAACAGACTAAAATCTGACATACACATTTCTAACACAATCAAAAATGTTCACAAGAAAATGGGAACAATGTATAAAAACAAAAAAATATTAACAGACACTGCAAGAATAGCCATAGCTAGAACTCACCTTCTCTCCTCACTCTTATATGCATCCCCCATACTTACCAACCTCAAAAAGTCAGAACTAAGTAAATTAGAATCATGTTACAAAAAGATTGCCAAATTTGCAACAGATTCCACATATTCAACCCATTACTGTCAATGCCTAATCTTTCTTGGTTGTAACTACCTCATGTTATGAACTATAACCAATTAATAATGTCTCACAAAATAATGCACAATCCTGACAACGTACCTTCCCTAAAAAATCTTCTACATCCCTATTCTAAACTTTGTACTCTTCGATCATCTAACAAAGACTTACTCCAAGTAACCAGACTGTCCAATACAGCAGGCAACTGTCTTTACTCTAACTTTGTGCTAAAAATTGTAATACCCTTCCACATAGTATTAGATTCATAAGCAATTTTAATAATTTCAGAATATCTCTCAAAAGACACATATGAATCCTAGCTCTGCACATATAACATTCCAGGCTAATTATTAACTTAGCATTACTTATACAATTTGGCTGTACTTACTAACACTGTTAGCATGTCCTTCCAACAACACTACTTCTCTATAAGTAGTTACATTCCTAGCTGCAAATTTCACCACAGAAGTATTACTAACTATACACTACTTTGCCTAAGTGATTCTCCCTGCTGAATTTCCTAACTAATGTTATGTTCCTCCACATATATAAGTTCAACCACATATTTGTCTATATTCAAGTGTTTAAAGTCTTGTTCTATTTGATTCTATGTATATATTTTCTTTTTTTTTTACATTTTTATCCTGAAAATGTGTTAACACGCATTTTTTCAGTTTTGTTTATAATTGTATCATTTGATGTGACAATTTGTAGGTAAGCTTAGAATGGAGCTTTTCTCCCCGGGCCTCCGCTGAAAATGGGCACTGTCCCAGTCAGACCATCCCAGTAAACAAATGTAAAATAAATAAAAATAATAAAATAAATATTCAGGGCTTTATCTCTCTATGCCACCAGAGCTGACCACCAATCTGTACCTTGAACTCCTAGCTCTGTCTGTATATATATATCTGTAGAGTTCTTGCAGGCAACTACCCATGTTAGAAAAAAATATTTCATTTCTTTGAGGTCAATTGTAAGTCAGTATTCATTTGGTGACATGATATCAGATGAACTGCCCAGGCACAAATGAGACATCTGTCATTAAATTCTGTGTTGGTTGTGTGTGTGTGTGTGTGGGGGTGGGGGTGGGGGGGATCATTTCTATGGACAAAGTTTGTATTTGGGCAAGCAATGAAATTTCTTTGCAGTGGAAGGTAGAATTGGCATATTTTCCCCTGGTAAACCACATAAAATACTAAAACAGCATATCAGTTTTTCTTACACAAAGTCTTGTCTGTGGACAGAATGAAAGGAGCATTTCAGGCTTAATGAGAGTTCAGAAGAATCTTTGAAGTCGCAGGGGTATCACATATGGCCTAATCATGAAACAGTTAGATTGTAATGTTGGACTTCTTCTATCTTCATGGCCTTTAAATTCTTCAACAATGTATTAAATGGCACCTGCATTATGGTTGTACCTCATACCAATAAGAAGCCATACCAAATCCAATAACTGTTTTTTTTTGAAGGTAGTGAACTTTATTTTTCTAACAATAACATCTTTAGTCAGCCATCATAATTACATCAGTTAACAACTAATACATCTTCATGCTGCAGACAATTACCAGTGACTGCCTTAACATGGGTGAGTCGCAAAGAGTTAAAGCCTGTGAGACTAAGAGAGCTAGGGAACAGAAAGAGAGAGCCATGAGAAAATTCAGTCACTGTTTTGTAGTCTGTAAATAAAATGATATTATGTTATACCTCTGCACCACCAGCGTATATTACAGTATTACCTTTTAACACTCATCTTTGCTACTCATATTATAGACAAATCTGTGCCTGGTCTATTGCCCTCTGAGAACTCCATGCTAGGAGGCCTTATGTATACTCCATCACTCTGAATAATTATCAGTCTAGTTGTTATGGTGTAATTAAATTATATAGTATCTTTAATAAATTCAATAAGCCTTCAGCTTAATACTCTTTTTTTCAAGAAGCAACTATTTGCTCAGTGTTATATATTCCCTTTACACAAGCAAATCCCTCATCACCAACAGAGCCAGGGCTGTGCAATCTATATTAAAACCCAAAATAGTGACCTCAGCAATGATATACGTGACTTTAATTCTACCACCAATAGGAGGCACTAAGTCCAATCAGTCAGTTAAAAAGGAATCTCATAATTCAGTTACAATCTTGAATGACGTATTTATTACTGATATTTTTATTCTAAATCATATAATGAAGCACTGACCAACCCATAGCATTTCATTGTTTTTTCCCAAATTTCTACTTTAACACACAATCAGCTGTACCAATCTGTTAACTACATTCCAGGGAGATAATATGCATCCAACACACTGCAGTTTGTTATCCATGCAGCTTCCCTGAAATGTAGTTTCATAGGGTTTACTATGAAAAGGGCAATCAGACTTCATTCGAGTTTCATAAGTCTGAACTCCTAATTCGACATTAGGAAATAATGAAAAAAACAAATTTTGAAATTCACACCAGTGAATGCTAGAGTGCATTTGCTGTTGTGAATTTCAACATTCTGAATGCAGATCGCACTATAGTGGGATCGGCAAATGTACCCTTTCCCTCACTGTAGTGCGATCTTGGAATTTGTATATATAAGTACCAGGGGGTTTGGAGGGCACAGCCCGCCACATGGGGGTGCAGGGGGGCTTGCCCCCTTGTAAAAATGTTCTTTGCTGTTGACCAGAAGAGTGGTATTTTCAATAAAGTCAACATTTCTGAGATGTTGACTTTTTCGAAATACTTCCTTCAGTCTTTTTTTTGTTCTGTGATTTGATTTCCGATATTCCGGTTCAAAAATGTTGACATGAGATTTTGATAGTAAGCTGTTTCATAGATAGTTAAAAGGTATGCAGTCTAATACACCATTAATGAGTCTAGCCCAGATTCCAAAAACAATGTCTGATTAAGTGACCTGCTCAAGGTCATACACTATGCAAATGAATATGGAAAGATTCAAACTTTGTACTATTGGTACAGGAAACAGCTCATATCAAGTCAGATCTTTAGTACTCTGTTCTAACTGCCAGACCAATAGAAATGCAAAGCACAAGGTAGCATACTAAATTATCTCATATCTCAATTACTAGTATGTGCATCATTCTTCTCACATTAATCAAGCAATCTAATTCATACCACTTTTATTCATATAAGTGACTCATAATGCACTCCCATGAGACAAACCCAGATTAACCTCATTTAGTCAAATGCCAGAAGGAAAATGTCACACATAACTTTGTAATTTCCAGCCTTCCAGAAATAAATAGTCATAGTTTATTATTTAGCATAACATTACTACACACACAAACTGTAAACACTGACGTATATACATATTATCTACCTTGTACATTCAGTCATATGATCATTGTCAAAAGTTATTTTGATGCCATTAATATGGAACAAGCAGTCCAAACATATAACCCTCACTTCTTTGATAAGACTGTCCTGCAAATTAGCACTGCAGCAAAAAGGACATCCCATCATATACTTTACTGCAGCCATTTAATGCAGAAAATAAAGTAATGTACATTACAGTAATGTAAACAAGTCAAATAATCCAGAGAGAAATATATATCCGTAATAAAGATCCTAAAAGTCACAAGACATTCTATTGCTCTTCAAAGAATATTGCCATGTATTAAACTCATTAAGGTACAGTGCAAAGAAGAGAGGAAGCCATTCACAATACACCTTCTATTAGGCATAATACCAAAGAAGCATATCAATCCACCCATCCATGCACAACCCCTGATTCTTATTTTAACACATGGGGTTGAGGTGCCACTTCAATAGTGACAATCATCTAGAGCCAGGGTTTACACTGTCAGGTGGCTAGCCCTGCCATGGTTGTTCTTCCACATCATACATTTGCACGTACACTCACACCTATGGCTAATTTAGAGTGTCCAGTCTATCTACTTCATGTCTTTGGAATGTGAGAGGAAACTGGACAACACAGAAAAAACTCACATGAACACAGGGAGGACATGCAGACACCACACAGAAGGCACCCCAGCCAAGAATCAAAATGGGGAACCTCTTGCTGTGAAACAACAACAGTCTCTGCTGCACCATGTCCCCTTCTTATATATCTATCAAGTCAAACAAAACTTGACAAAGTTAGGATAAAATCAGTCATAAATTACCAACCAAAGTGGAATCAATTGATGTAGAAGGGGAAGTAATGTACCCCATCTGTAAATAACCTAAAGTGCTCAATTCCAAAAGACCTGCTCTCAATGTAAGTGGCCACTAGCACTGAGAACAAATGTTTTGGAATCTGGCCCACGGTTTAAGCCTGTTTACAGATATGCCTTATAGTCACTTACACTGACAACTGTTTTCATTTTTAATCTGACCCCACATGATGTAATAATCCTCCAGATCCATGTATAATGCAATAATATAACCACAGTCAATTTTATTACTTTGCAAATTGTGTTGCTATACATCAGCAATTAATGAAGACCATTATTTGTTTCTCAAGTGTGTTTTCAATGTATAACAAATGCAAAACATCATATTTATGTAGTAACTTTACTCTGACTACAAGGAAAACAAAATCTTTCTCATAATTTGACATTCTTAAGAGACCACATAGATAACCAGTCTCTACTATTTCCATCAGTCTGTTCATCATGCCTATCCTATATTTATTTAACATTTGATTACCAGGGAAGTCTGACTGGATAGAAGCCCATTTTCAGCTTAGCTTCATGGAAAAAAGCACCAAATTATTACAAAATATTTTAAGAACAATAATCTTACAATCTTCAATAACAAAACAAAAACATCTGCAGTTTAAATAATTATAATAGATTAGTAATAATATAAAAATACCGGTTAAGAATTTATACCAGCTACATGACAATCATTTAGTATTTGTAAAAAATTTAGACAGTTTGTAGAGAAATCAAAGGTAAGTTAGTCTAATACAAAAGGGAATTTAAAAATAAAGTGAGGGAAAATAGGCTTAGAGAGAAAAAATCAGTGAAGAGAATTATATAGCAATAAGTAAATAAGTGAAGAAGGGAGACTATGGAGGTATAAGGAATGAAAAGGTACTTGTTCACTTTTAGGGATATAGTATTTAAGGATATAGATTACCCTGGTTTTGAGCAAGAACAGAGCTAGATGTTAGCTAGGAAGTCTTGCAGAAAACATTTGCATTTTTGATGGAAAAATAATTTCAACATTGCAGGAAATACCACTTTGTATTTTACTTTATACTTTTAACATAAACTCTTTAAATTGCAGTCTCTAATTGCACTAAACTTGTTTGAGTCACAACCTGAGAGGAATGTTAAACCAGATTGTCCTTCATTTCATAGTCCAACACATAAAGGAACATTAATGCACTACCCACCTCTCACCACACATTAGAAAACATTTGCATTTTTGATGGAAAAATTATTTCCTTTCAACATTGCTGGAAATATCACTTTGTATTTTACTTTATATGTTTAACATCTCTTCATAAACTCTTTAAATTGTAGTGTCTAAAACAAAGTAGACACTGAAAAGACATGGTCCACATATACCAGATGACCTTTAACTATACATCTTTTCCCAGGTTGTCATATCTGACATTACACTTGGGGATGCATAGACATTCTCTGTGCTTCTGTACAAGGTTTACACAGCCAGGCAAGCACAGCACAGCATGGTGATATAACAAATAATTAAATATCCATAGAGAGGCACTCCTTTCATTCATATTGCTGTGCTCAAGAATGTATAAATGGGCAGAGCAGAAACTATGCAAGAAGGCACATCTGTGCATTGAAACTATACCAGTACATACAACTGTGAAGCATTCTGTACATAGAAGCACAAGACACAACCCTTTATTGGTCATGCACCATGTGATGCCCATCCACTGGCCCAGCAATCAAGGAGCCTCAATCCTCACCACTAACACCAGTGAGGGGCATCTGTATAGGGAAAGGATAATAAATACACACACAGTAAAGTACAATTTCCCTTAAGTGCACACCAAAAATCACAGTCAGTCTGAGGTTGGTTTCTCTCTTTCTCTCCAGATCCCCAATAAGACCCCCCACTGACACAGCTATAGGGTCCAGATCTCAGCCTAGTGGGCAAGCTAAAATCTTCAGCACCCTCTCTGTCCAGCCAATGCTTCATGTCCCTGCCCAAGTAGCTGACACACACACACACATGTACACACACACACACACACACACACACACACACACACACACACACACACACACACACACACACACACACACCTTTTACCAAGACTATAAGGTAGAAATCATTGCCACCACCCACTAATATTTATCAGCTACTGAAAAAGTCCTTATCAAAGGGTGTCCAATTCTGCTGTGCAATATTATCATCCAAATGGTAAGTGCAACTGAACAGTCAAGGCTTATTTGGAGTGGCTTGGACAGTATCACTATATACATGCAATGTACTCTAGAGCTTAAATTATATCTACGCAAAACAGCCACAGTTGAAAGATTTAAAAATATTTAGTAATAAATAATAAAAACACAAGACAATACTTCTTACTACACAGTGCTACTTAAGAGTTCAGAGATCACAGACAAATGCTTAAAATAATACAGTAGAAAAGTTCTCACATCAATACAGAAAAATGCTAATCTAATCTTCCTAGTTCCTAGCTATATCTAAGAGAAAACACAGTTCTAAAATAAACTTACATATAGAACACAGGCAGAGTGCTGGTGAGTTGGATGTTCTCAAGACAAATGCTAAATGCCCTCATTCTTTCTGTCCTTAAATTGATAACACAGTACAACTGATTCATTTCAGATTACATCATTTCTTTCTGATTCCCAGCCCTAAAGAAACACAGAGGTTAATAGTCCTTTTGATCTTGCAGCTGGTCAGGAATCCAGAGCAATAAAAGAAATTATACATGCAAATTCTAGCAATTAACTTTGGTCTCAAAACAATAGCGAGAATTCCTTCATCCACACATCTTGGCTCCAAGCCCTGCGATCAAAGACAGTCCTGAAATGCTTGACTTATCAGCTTTCGTATAGCAGAGTGCACTGTAGTTATATTTTTATAGTTCAACAACCAATACAGTCTTTTCACATTTAATAGAACAAGTCTGTGGCTTACATTAATATTTACAAATGACAGAATTATCTACAAAATTCTATCTGGCTAGGCTTGCAGCCTTTACATATCTTCACATATCTCCCCCCAATGGAGAATTCAAGCTAGTTTTGCAAGTGACCCTTGAGAAACGTTGCTTGAGAGGGTTAGATCTAGAGTATAACTTACCTCATTCTCTTTCTTGAGATCCCATCTGCATTAACATTGCTAATCCCACTGCAGTGCTGCACTGACATATGATATGTCAGTGCAACACTGACATATGATATGTCAGTGCAGTGCAGTGCAGTGCTGCACTGACATATCATATGCTTGCAACCCAAGGCTCCATCTTAGCAATTTGGCATTTTGCTGGCTATCTCTGTTTAACTATGTTAGGAGATTGTGATTTGTAACTTCAGTGAATTTTTTCCCCTACAGATATGGCTGAAGTTTCTGCAGTGCCCACACTCTGGCTAGGCATTCCTATTCTACAGCAGCATAGCATTCCTCTCTGGGTTGGAACCTACAACTGAGATAAACCACTGGGTGCTCTTCTCCCTCTGAAGAAATCTGGCTTAGTACAGCCCCCATCTCATGGTTTGAAGCATCCACCTGCACAGCAAATTCTTTGCTGTAATCTGGACTGGCTAACAAAGGGGGTCTTCCCAAAGCTTATTTAAGCTTCTGGAATGCCTGCTCACATGCTGTGGTCCAATCTACCTTATCTGGCCTGTTCTTCCTTGTCAGTTCTGTGAGGGGAGCAGCTGTGGTACTATAACTGGGGATGAACTTTCTGTAGTACCCGCTGTCCTTAAGAATGCCCTCACCTGCTTTTTGGTAATGGGTGCAGGCCATGCCTGAATGGCCTCCACTTTGGCAGGTTCTGGCCTGATCTTACCACTCCCCACTCTATGTCCTAGATAGGAGACCTCTGCCATACCCACCTGACATTTGCTGGGCTTAATGGTCAACCCTGCACTCTGTAGTCTGCCCAGCACCTCCCTGACATGTTGAAGGTGCTCTTGCCAGGAATGGCTGTAGATGGCAATATCATATAGGTAAGCAGGAGCAAACCCTCTTGCTCCTGCTAGGATATGATCTAGCAGCCTCTGAAAAGTCACTCGGGCATTTTTCATCACAAAGGGCATAGTTGTGAACTCATACAAGCGAAAAGGAGTCACAAAGGCTGACCTCACTCTAGCACTGGGAGTCAAGGTCACCTGCCAGTAACCCTTGGTAAGATCAATGGTGGTAAACAAAAGTTGTAAAAACGGGGATTCCAACCACAATAGCCACCAAAAACAGAAGTAAAAAGGCTGGAAGGAAGCACACTAGGTCTCAAATATCTCCAATGTTTAATGTCACAGAATAAAAGCAAGCAACACTCCAAAATGCTATCAGCCACCACTGCCAAACAATTAATATGTGATGCCTGTCCACTGGCCCAGCAATCAAGGAGCCTCAGTCCTCACCACTAACACCAGTGAGGAGCATACATATAGGGAAAGAATAATAAATACACACACAGTAAAGTACAATTTCCCTTAAGAGCACACCGAGATCACAGTCAGCCTGGGACTGGTTTCTCCCTTTCTCTCCAGATCCCCAATAAGACTCCCCACTGACACAGCGATAGGGTCCATATCTCAGCCTAGTGGGCAAGCTAAACCCTCCAGCAGCCTCTCTGTCCAACCAGTACTTCATGTCCTTGCCCAATTAGCTGACACAAACACACTTTCAGATACGAGTGGGGAAGGCTGTCACAGGTTCTCCAGCTGTGTCCCTTTTACCCAGGCATATAAGGTAGAAATCACTGCCATCACCCACTAATATTTATCAGCTACTAAAAAGGCCCTTATCAAAAGGTAACAGATAAAAATAACTTGAGGGTAAGATTGGGAGCAGAAGAAAAAATTGAAAAAACACAAAATATTCCCAATGTACGCAGGACTTAGCTTTAATAAAAAATAAAAGAAAAAGTAAGCGCTTTCGCAGACATACACTGTCGCTTCATCAGACTAATGTACATTGGGAGTATTTTGTGCCTTATCAAAAGGTGTCCAATTCTACTGTGCAATATTATTATCTAAAAGGTAAGTGCAACTGAACAGTCAAGGCTTATTTGGAATGGTTTGGACAGTATCACTATATATATGCAATGTACTCTACAGCTTAAATTATCTTTACACAAAACAGCCACAGTTGAAAGGTTTAAAAATAATTAATAATAAATAATAAAAACATAAGACAATACTTCTTACTACACAGAGCTACTGTAGAGTTCAGAGATTGCAGAGAAATACTTAAAATAAAACAGTAGAAAAGTTCTGACATCAATACAGAAAAAATGAATGTAATCTTCCTAGTTCCTAGCTATATCTAAGAGAAAACACAGTTCTAAAATAAACTTACATATAGAACACATGGCTTAGTGGTAGGTCATACAGACTAATGTTACCAAGGTCCTGGGTTTGAGACTGACAGTGGGAATTTATTTTAGGGGTTGGGAGGGTGGCCTAATGGTTAAGGTGTTTGCCTTACAAACACAAGGAACAGGGTTTGAATCTCACAGGGGATAATTGGCTAGGCTTAAAATGGCTTGCAAGGGCAGTTAGCCTAGTACTAATCTATGAACCTAATCTATGAACCTATGAACAGGCAGAGTGCTGGTGAGTTGGATGTTCTCAAGACAAATGCTAAATGCCCTTCTTTCTGTCCTTAAATTGATAACACAGTACCACTGATTCATTTCACATTACATAATTTCTTTCTGGTCCCCAGGCTAACAGAAATGCAGAGGTTAAGAGCCCTTTTGATCTTGCAGCTGGTCAGGAAGCCATAGCAATAAAACAAATTACACATTCAAATTCTAGCAATTAACTCTGGTCTCAAAACAATAGCCAGAACTCCTTCATCCAGACATCTTAGCTCCAAACCCTGAGATCAAAGATGGTCATGAAAAGCTTGATTTATCAGCTTTCTTACAGCAGAGTGCACTGTTGTTACATTTTTTCAGTTCAACATCCAATATAGTCTTTTCACATTTAAGAGAACAAGCTTTGGCTTACATTAATATTTACAAATGACAGAATTATCTACAAAATTCTATCTAGCTAGGCTGGCAGCCTTTACATATCTTCACACACTACATTGAGTAGATCTCACAAGAATTCAAAACATAAACTCACAGACTGACATATCTGAAATATAAATCAGGAGACCCTGATGTTTTTATTAGAATACTTAAGAAGTGTCAGGATGGATTTCTTTAAATAGAATTATTTCAGAAATTGTTCTATGCAAGCTAAGTTAGAAAATATGTTTTGAAAAATCATTTTAGACCATATTACAACTGATTCTTGTAAGATGAGATAAAGAATAACAATGCTTTGTTTGCAGGCTGTGAAATGACCTGTATTGTCAGACATTTCATGAAGAGGAATGTAGTTATGAAGATGGCAGAAGCTTGATGAATATAATGCTGTTATGCCATGGTCTTGCATTACATCATGTTCTGTATGACTAGAGTATTGCCAGACATAAGGAAACTTACTTTATATGAGAATGTGAGAAGTATGTGCTCAGAGATGAAGTTTCCATAAGGGTGACCACTCTAAGCTGTCATTTAGATGAGAAAAAAGAGTTTATTAGATGAAGTAACAGTCATATATGAGGTGTTCATAGGTTCTTAGGCTCAAAGGTGTTTACTAGACTAATGACCACAAGGGCCTTTTTTAAGCCTAGCCATGCATCCCAAATCTCTGACAAGTTCTGGTACCCTTGATAAGTGTAATCAGGGGCTTGAGAGATGAACCATTTACAAGCAGGGGCCTGAGAGATGAACAATTTATGGGCTGCCTGTGTCCATTAGAGACATATGTGCCAAGCCCGGGATGAATTTCCTGTTCCCCTATCCAAATGTCCAAGTTAAACTTGAATTGGGTTAGGGAGGAACTCTGCTTCACATGGATAGGGAGCCTATTCCTGAGATGGGGTAGTCACTGAGATACATACCTGTATCTCCAGTAGATCCTAGTTATATCACAGGCAAGGTTCAAGTCTTTAGAACAAGTAAGTTTGATGCTATTTGCTTTGCTGATGTGCAGGAGGTCCATCAAAGTGGGGTCTGACAATGCCTTATATGACAGGCATAAATCTCCCCTCAACTGCCTGTAGGAGACAGAATACAGGGCTAGGGCATCGAGGTGGTCTGCATAAGACATGCTACTTATGCTCTGTATTCTTTTAATGAGGAACCACTGTGGACATTCCAATTGTTGGATATGCCTGGTTTGGTACATACCAAAGGGGGCACTGTACTCAACGATAGGTCTGATGAATGCCGAGTACAGTGGAATAATGACTTCCTAGATGCCATATCTTTGTTTATAAGTTGCACAACATTGATTGATTTCCTCACTACTGTAGACACATGATGATCAGGGGCTAGATTACTGTCTATGTGTGTCTCCAAGTTCCTGACAGCAGGCTCAACTCTTAGGGATGTATTTTCAGTATGATAGTTATTAAGGATGGGGAGACTTCCTGAATGAGACTGTTATACATTTCTTGGCATTTAGTTTTAGTCCATGGCTCTGGTACCAGTTGTTTATATATGTCAGCCCTTCCTGGAGAACATTTGGGCAAGTGGATTATTCAATGACAGCTCCTAATTTGCAATCATCTGCACATATAGTCAGCTGGAGGCTACTGACATTGGCCTTGACTTCAGAGAAGTAAATGCCAAAAAGAAGTGGTCCCTGGACCGATTCCTGAGGGACTTCACTTGTGACTGGCCTCATTATAGAGATGGACTCCCCAATTCTAACTTCCTGGGTCCTATCTATGAGCCAACTGGCCATCCACTGGGTCACATAAGGGTCTGCACCTAACCTCAGGAGTTTGTCAACAATGTATTGTGTCAAATGCCTTGGCCAGGTCAAGGTAGGTAGTGTGAACCATTCTGCCCTCATCCATTGCTTTGGTAACTTTCTCAAAGAAGTTCACCAGGTTGAATAGGCATGACCTGCCCTTGATGAAACTAAACAGGGTTGGGTCCAATGTCTGGAGATTTCCTATGTCATTAATTATCATTTGTATGATAATTCTTTCCATGTCTTTGCATATGAGACTAGTGAGACTTATGAATCTGTAGCTTCCAGGGTCTGTTTGGAGGCTGCAGTTAAATAGCAGTTCCAGAGGGCTTAGTAGATCATGTTTCATGTTATGTAGAAGGTATCCTGGGATATTGTTTGGACCCATTGGTGCAGTGTTCTTGGCCTTAGAGCATTAAGGACCTGCTCCCTAGTGATAGCAGGGGGACATATTTATGTATTTATTTATTTGAAGTTTGTTAACTAGGAAAGTCCATTGGGCCTAGACATGTCCTATTTTCTGAGGGAAGGTTGATGAGGAGAGAGAGGGGTAAAGTTACAGCTGACTTTGATATTCATGTGGTTTGCTATACTTTTGGCTCAGTATTGGCTCCATTTACAATGAACTCTGTACACAACTGTGTATTGTCTTTGAGGTTGCAGACATAGCTAAATAATGTCTTGTGGTTATCCTTGGCCTGGGAGGCCAAATTTGCCTCCAATATGGCTTTGCTAGACTTTGTTTGTCCTCTGACTTGTTTGTTAGTTTGATAAGACTGTGTAAATTGTATTTCAGAGTATTCCAAAGTGATGACCCAAACTGAGGAATTTGCAGGATGCTTCTTTACTTGCTTAGTAAATAACACTTGCTTGTTACAACATGGCTTTGTCTCCAAAGGATATTTACTCAAGATAAACCACCATTTCATTTAGAATGGTGAGCCGTTGTCTAAATAAAGTAAAAGGATCCAGTATGTGAGCTCATCTGGCTGCAGATCCATGAGATAACATGACTGGATGGAGTAGGAGAATTGTAGCTATAGGATAGGACTAAAAGCACATTTTATTTTTCTGATTGTATGCCTGCAGTGATTCATGTTGCAAAAGTTGTTTCATATGGTTTTAAAGAGGGACTTCCTTGAGATTAAAACTAATAAATTAATGCATTTCAGGGTTAGAAGGCATTAATGACCTTGAGCAGTTCAGCAACTAGTCTCAACATGTATTACAGGGGTTTCTTACAGAAATAATTCCACTGATAGTCTGGTGAATATAAATTGATGTGACTCCTGAAGTAGTTTAACTGCTACTTTCTACAGACTGGACTTTGTCAAGCAATCTGGAGTGCAAATTAAAAGTATGCTGTTTTGTCATTAAACTGTTATGCTACCGAGATAAACTTTTTGCACCACATTGTAACCGGCAATAACAAGACATTTGTTTCTGTTTTTTCACCAGCATACACATAAAGTCTTGAAGCAGTGGTATGTGTGAATGTATGATATAGATCTGTTTGTTTGAAGGTACAAAAGTAGAAGCAGACAAGAGTAAAACCGGTCATAAAGGAAGATTATATGACTGAACCGAGTCTAGCAATTTTTTCAACATTTCAAAGGGTATGTTGTAATCCATTCTCAATTAAATATGATTTTCTTCAACAATATAGAGATAACCTTATTTCCCAGAAAAGTGTGTCAGATTACTTTAGTTTCTTAGAAAAGATTTCACTGAGTTAGTACTGTACATGGTCATCTGTGTGTCATAGCTAAAATAAACTATACAGAGTCTTCATGTATAAGAGACAAATATTTTACACTACTATCAATGGGTTAAAGAGCACAGAATGAATACATTGGCATTCCTGTGGTAATATGCAACAGATGTTATTACTAGCAACTCTTGGGGGCATGTGTACTATGCAATTAAAAGGGGTTCAGGCACCTAGGCAGTGAGAACTTCCCTGTGGTATATTTGATTGGGGACACATGGGTAAAATGATACTCAGTTGCAGAGAAATATAGCTGTTGTGAATTCCCTGTGGGCAAAGATACTCACACACTGCCATGCCCACTGGGTGAATAACCAAGTGTATGGTGGCAGAAGAAGTAATTAGTGTTGAGCTCAGCATACATTGTATGCTTATATAACTAAAACATTCAGAAGTGTGCTACAGCACGGAGGAAATCTTGCATGCTAATGTAATCACATTTATGTGCCACTATGCATTTTAGGTAATGTTCCTTGGACACTGTGAATGGACCCATTTATAAAGGCATTGTCCATTGTACACTGTATTTTAACTCCCACTGACATCCTCACTGAACAGCTTGCTGATGATGTCTGCCATGCTACCCGCTGTCGCATGTTTCCTTGAGGGTAATGGACATTATTTTTTCCCTGTGCATTTGATTATTGAAGTTGTGGGCATGGTACTACACCCTTATCTTTGCCTACAGGGCATCCAAAACAGCCAAATTTCTCTGCAGCTGAATGTCACTTCAGCCATGTCTCCAATCAAATGTACTACAGGTTAATGTCTGGTTACCTAGGTACCTAAACTGTTAGTCCGACGTGATGCAGACAAAAGATTTAGAAGCTGCTTTAATTTCAGGTTCCAGAAAAAGTTGAATTTTACATCAAACAAATCGGCAGTGATTGAGGAAAAAAGACAGTATTATAACAGGAATAAATTTTGTTGCTTATATTTTCTAGCTAGAGTCAAGATCTAAACAAGCAAACCAGAATAAGCTATTATATGACTGAGATATCAAATACTATATATTTTTTTGTGTTTACATTAAATGTCAAGCAAATGACTAAGGTCATATTAATCATAAGATTCAGGATATGATCCTGGCTAAGTAGCAACTGATAATAAGATACACAAATAATTAAAGGTTTAATAGTATGTAATGAATTCAGGCAGAGGTAACTTATTTCAAGGTTGATGTGTTAGGAAACTAATATGCTTATTTGACACCTTATAAAGAAAAAAACTAACATGAGATTTACAAGAACTGTCAACACTAGGGAATTCATGGTGAATATCTAGAACCTTCATTCTTGTGGAGACTGGTAAGACACAAGACTTGGCAATGGTTTTCAATAAATGGTAACTAGTATATTATAATTGTAGCCACATTATTTTATACATATACTCATGTGAATTTCCACAACAAACTTATTTATCTGTAATTACAAAATGCTAGTTTGGCTGACATTTTGAAAAACAAATTTTATATTCAGATTTTTTTCCTGCATGAGTACAGTAATGTGGTATTAGTAATTCTCAAATTACCTTGAGGGAGAATATGAATAACACAGGACTAAATAAGGACAAAGGGAGAAAATAGCCTCAGAAAGATGCAATAAAACAATATCCTTGGACAAAGGAAGTTACAAAGGGAGAAAAGTTCAGACAGTTACAGGACAATGGTTGAGTTAGAAAAATGATATGAAATACATTGGAAATTAGACAATTCAAAAACATTACAACAAAGTGTATAGGATACATATACATCATGGTAACCTTTCCACATAAGACAGCTCTACCATGGTGCTTTTGCACAAAGATGTACTCCACAGCTGTGCTTGAGGCTAATGAGGCATTATGGGGAAAGACACATGCTAATTAGCTATGTGAGGTATTTCGAAACTGCCTGCAATAAATGATTCAGAGAATGGCTTGGTTGTATCAGTTAACAGGGCTGCTCCTGGCTGCTCTTGGCTGTGTTCAGTCATGGTATTGGTAAGCACTGGAGAATTTAGTGGTCAGGTTGTTCTAGATGATTGTTACTGTTGAAATGACACTCTGTCCCCATGTGCAAAAAATGGGGAGAGGCGGTGTGTGCACATGTGTATGTAAGGAGCAGTATGTATGATTGTATGTGTTAGTGTATGTCTACCCAAGAGACTATAGTAGAAAGGTTAATTGTGGGGTGAGGGTGGAGGTTAGGTGTGTGTGTGTGTGTGTGTGTGTGTGTGTGTGTGTGTGTGTGTGTGTGTGTGTGTGTGATGTATATGGGTGAATGGGTGATGTGTTTGTCAATGTGAGTGGGTAGAAAGGGACCTGTGTGTGTGTGTGTGTGTGTGTGTGTGTGTGTGTGTGTGTGTGTGTGTGTGTGTGTGTGTGTGTGTGAAATAAATGTTTGATATGTGTTTGAGTGTGTATTTGTGCAGATTCAGGTGGATGTCATACTTCAATCATAGACTAGGCAATAAAGCCTGCTACATTCTATGACATAAACAACATTGGGGGCTGCAGCCACATATTACAGTAGTACTGTAAGTGCCTTATCTGCATACCATGTTGTGCCAAGGCAAAACAATGTTCAAGAGAAGATAAATAGTCTGCAACAGGGGTCACCTGGGAACAATAGGCTGATAAAGCTAGAAATTGTTTCCCCATCTTTGCACTGGGATAATGATTGTGGGATCTTCCCTGAAGGAGTGAACATGGACACATGGATAGACCCACCCTCATGCATCTTTATGGACGGTGCACCAGGTTAGTACTCCATTTTGCCTTTTTCTGTACAGTATCACTTCTCAAAGAGACTGTAATCTGACCACAACATATATCGGTTATATAGTGTTGTAGGAACATCAGCTATTCAGCCATGTCAGGTTGGCAGCAGAGTTAGGTTACAATTGCATGGTATATCTTACATGGACACCTTTAGCATGTGTGCCACAGAGATTTAACATAGGTAATCATGTTCACTTCAGTGTGTCTTTTGTTGTGCAATCACACGGAAGAACATTTCTAGCGTGATACCTGTGGAGGCTTTGGCAGGATAACAGGCTGTTGTTGGCATCTGTACAGTGGCTGTTGATGATGATGAGACAGATATCAGAGTCACAATCAGATGACACATTGGCACTGTTTCCATACTGGGTGGACTTCCACCCACAGTACACGGTGAAGGTGTGGCCTCACCCACAGATGAATTTAAGGCAGTGCAATTTGAGTGATCATCTCCTTCAGTGGAGGCATGGTCTCCCCAGGTTCCAAGAACAAGAGATGCTTTCCCTATAACTGCAGTGGCAGATCAGTATACTGTGTCTGATATGGGTATAATCATCATTGTACAACCTTGCTGGAGTGCCCATTGATGTCACATATCAAAGTCAGGCCTTAATTTGTGCATAGCACCCGGAATTAATCAGCAGATTTGTCAGACTGTCACCCTGGCACAATTTGCTGCAACACAGTCCATCATGGAACTAATTGCAGTGCTACGTGACATTCATGATGATACAGAGCACCAATACTAAGTATTGTTTTGCCTTGTAAGTTCCATTGTGGTACATATCACTTACATCTCCACTTCCATGCAGATTATCACCACTACTACCATCAGTGCCCACATTGGCAGTGTTGTTTGAATTTGGGGTAAGGTAATTACTGTGTTTGACTATGTATAGGAGCCATTACAAGGTACACAGTCCTCATCTGTGCCTGAAAGTGTATGTTACTCTGACACCCCTCACTGTGAGTGGAAACAACACCCAGTCTCCACTGGCAGGACATCTCCCCACCAGACTCTCTCCAAGTCATGGTCTTGCAGTTGTACACCATATCTGCAAGGAGTAACCCAAGTCCTACTGTAATGAGCCAACAGAGTGAATAGTTATGTAATGACACAGCCACCCTATTGCAGGAGGAAATTGTTCATGACATGGTGTACCCATCACCTTGACTCTTCTATCTCTACCTCCTGAGACATGCATACCTCATCCTGTGTGTGTAGACAGTTCATGTGTCATTGTGTCACTAGTCACCTGGTGGATATAATGTAATTGTGACCACTCCTCCTTCCCTCCCTCTTGTGTATGTGGGAATGTCTGATGTGCAATGTAGCTTGACTATGCACTAACTGTCATAACATGATATTAACATGGATTGCATTATGATTGTTATGTGAGGTGCTGCTCTTCCCTATGTGCTTATTGAGGTTCATAGGTCTGAATTAGAGATTGTTGTTTCCTCTACATTGCTGTGTAGTTTGCCTGTCACTATTTGTGAGGTGGTTCTGCAGCTGCTGGTATGCTGGTAGCAGCTGTCCTGCCACACCCTTGTTGATTGATGATACTGATGCATATTCCTTGCTAGCTGTGCGATCTATGAACAGCTTGATTCCGGTATCCTAGAGCTGCCCAGCCTTTCTCCTCACCAGGATGTTATTTAGCAAGCAGCATGATAGGATATCCTATACACAGTGGGAGTGTCATGCTGAAGTGCTCCCAGGCATGTCAGGACAGTGGACACCAGCTTTGATCAGGCCAGACAGATGCTCTACAATATTGTTGATTTGTATGTCTGTGGTTTTTTACCATAGTGTGGCTAATCTGCATTGGTTCTGCATGGGCAGCATAAGCCAGGTGTCTGGTGAGCATCTGACATTAACTACAATGGAGTATCAGCTAGTGTGGAAGGGTTAATACATTTGGGCACACTCAACATTCTCTCAGGAAATACTGTGAAATATAGATCCCACTGATATCACAAGGGAATAGTTCCTAAATGCTGTCTCTCTAAGGCCAAAAACACTGAATCAGTGGGACAGAAAAAATCCCATCCCATGGTGATTAGGGTTTGACCAGTGGCTTTAGCAATACAGTAGCCTGGCAGGGAGGGGACAGTTGTGATGGGGCATGACATGCTGAACGCTCCTGGTGGTGGTGATGGGGCACACTGGATGGTAGGATTTCCTGTGTGAAGACTGTAGAGACCACCACTCATGATTCAAGGGGAGGTGGAGGACTGCTTGTAGGGAGCACCCTTTGTGGAAGTGAGGGGATGTCTTCTGGAGTTAGCTCATTGCCCCAACCCCCCATCCTTGGCACTTCACTGGATATATGCTAGAGGATAGGGGCCCAAACAAGCAGTTAATATATCAATCAACACATGATGTGTGGATTATGGGTTGGGGGAGGGGAATAATGTCCCACAAACAGTGCTGACAAAAACAGCAAAAAAAAAATCCCCCAAAAGAGTAGAAATGAGAACATCTTGCTCACTTTCTTACCCTACATGCTTGGTTATAGTCTCTCTTGCCTTACTTTATGTATCATGACTTTATACTTTTTTAAAATGTATGTGAATTTTTTTTGCAATTTATTCATTCGCTTTTACTGTATTTGTGTTTCCTCCTACTTTATTTTGCTTTTCTTAAAAGTACTCAATGTTATTTATTTTGCTGCATTTATTACTGCTTGGTTGTAGCCTGATTAAATTGTAACTGTTATTCTAAGTCTTTTGGTTTAAGCACTTGGACTTCATACAGGCTGTTTTACATTAAGAAGGTTTGTGGTCTGCACTGTTGTGGCAGGACAGGTAGCTTCCATCCTTCTAAGCTGGGAATTGCTGATTGAAGGCCCAGGGTCTGCTATTCTAAAAGTGTATTAGTTCTGGCTTAAGCACTTGGGCTTCAGGACAGTTATTTTATATTAAGAAGGTTTGTGGTCTGCATTCTTGTGGGAGGAGAGGCTGGATTCTGCCCTTCTGAGCTGGGAATTTCTGGTCTCAGGCTTATTGTGACTGTTATTTGAAATTCTTTCTGAAATTGGTGCGCCTTGTTGCTGTAGCATAGACCAGATTCAGGCCTGCTGAATCTAGCTTTGTTTGTATAACTTGAGCACTGACCCAGGCCATCTTTTTTTGGAGAAGGTTCCCCTGCACCCTAGTAAGCATGGGTGTGCAGTTAGAAATTGTCTGATTGAAGACTGCTGGAACAGGGCTCAGTTTTGAGCTTTTTCTTGGTTAACTGGGTAACTTGTTTAAATTTGTTTGTTCATTTTCTATTGTTTTATATATATATATATATATATATATATATATATATATATATATATATATATATGGATTGCCTTCATTTCGTCAAGGCGCAATTCATTGAAACTTCATTTCACTGACACTCATTTAGTCGAAAATGATATATGGCCTATTCCCCAGTGTAGAGCGACCCTGGAGTTAGAATATATAGTAAGGGAGGTGTGGGTGGCACAGCCCCCCACAATGGGGGGGTGGGGGTGAAGTCCCCCAAATACTGGGATTCTATAATGGTTTGTTGGCAATATTATTCATTGCAATTGTAAAAATGCATCTGTATACAGTAAAACGTTTATGATATGTGAGGGGCTGTGCCCCCCACACCACCCCTTACTATATATTCTAACTCCAGGGTCGCTCTATAGTGGGGAATAGCCATATATTATTTTCGATGAAATGAGTGTCGGTGAAATGAAGTGTCAGTGAAATAAAGTTTCAGTGAATTGGGCCTGCTGACTTGGTTGTCGGTGAAATGAACTGTCGATGAAATGAAGGTGACCCATATATATATATATATATATATATATATATATATATATATATATATATATATATATATATATATAAAAGAAATTGCACTTTATTTTTCTGCTTTTACTGTATTTGTGTTTCTTCCTACTTTATTACTGGGGGCATTGACTACAACTCTGATCTGCAATATATAACAATAAGTATCCTTTTCTGTGCTTTTAAACTGTTTTTTTTTTTTTTTTTGCGTGTATCTGCTTTATTTTCTGAGAAAAATAAATATATATATATATATATATATATATATATATATATATATATATATATATATACACACACACACACACTTGTTTCCCACCTTTCTAAGCTAGTATAGTACAGTTTTCAAGTTAGTGCTGAATTCAGGGCTGTGTTAAAAATCTCTGTATTTGCTCGTACCTTACTTGGATAGAAGGAAGTTTCTCTGTTCATCTGTGAGAGAGGGTAGCTCTGAGCAGCCTATCTGTCCCTGGAGGAGTGGTTTCAGCCCAGACATTAGCAGTTTATTAGCCATTTTGGGCTAATTTCTATCTCTTTCATTTCCCTGCTATAAATATCATATTTGCCCGGTATTCGCATGCCGGGCAGCGCCGATTAGCTAGGGTAAAACTATTCCCGGCTCCACAAAGTCTCCTGTTCAATTTTTCCTTTGGAACTAGACAAACTTTCAACTTAAGCAGTCATTTCTCAGCCCGGCACTTGCTCAAAACTTATAGCAAGCACTTATAAACCCTAGCACTAGACCCTCCTGTACTGTACAGTAGGACAAGGCTCTCTATTCGACCTTACCAGCCATCCAGTAAAACAGTTCACTGTACCTATCCAGGCATGTCCAAAGGGTAGTTTCATGTGTACTCTCCAGTCCAACTGGTGAATCTGGGCATTTTGAGGCAATGTTACAACTGCCTCATGTACACAGACAACCCCCTCCTCCTTCCACCAAACACTAATATATGCGAGAGATGCAGTTATGCAGCCAAACTAGAGGCTAAGCTCTCTCAACCCAAGACTGGATCAGACAGTCAAGAGGAGAAAGGAAATACTTGCATCACACCTGCAGTCTTACATAGATCCATTAGACCAGCACCAGTAAAAAACACACATAAATACATGGAAACATACTCGGAGACTCTAAATAAAAATCTGCAAAACCAACAGAGATCTCCAAAGCAAACATTCAAGCAACCTCCACCCCCCCCAACACAAACCATGAAACACATACTTCACAAAACTAGTGTGTCATGCAATCACAGCCCTTAAGGTAAAATAACATACCCAACATACTAGTAATAGGTGACTCTATAGTCAGACACACTGATGTCCCACTCACTAGGCTGAATAAGGAGAAGGTTACTGTTAGCTGCCTGTCAGGTGCCAGGATCCGCCACATAACACAAGCACTCAGGTCACTCCAGAACAAGTACAAATATGACTCTGTCATTGTCCATGTTGGTGTGAAGGACCTGAGCTCTACCTCCTTGGACTACATGAAAAGTGACATGGAAGAGCTCTCTGATCATGTAGCCCAGGCTGGTATGACCCTGACCCTGAGTAGCATCCTGCCCTCACCAAGAATTATATGACGGTATAAAGAAAAAAATTCTCGATTTCAACAATTGGCTAAGTTTCTGGTGTCATTCAAAGGGGATCCAGTGTCTGTCTGCCTGGGATGACATGCTCGACAAGCCATGCTGCTTCCCTAGAGACAGCTTACACCTGTCACCCTTAGGCTTTCGAATACTTGCCAAGGGTCTTGCCACCCCCATAGTGCCTTTTTTAGGCAAGGCTCAAAAGACAAACCCACTGCCATAAATAGCACAAGTAACAAAAAATTGAGGGTAATGCTGCTCAATGCCAGAAGTCTAAATCTCAAAATGCACGCACTCGAGGCACTCCTCAGTATGGAGAAAATCGATATATGTGCAGCAACAGAAACCTGGTTTAAGGCTCCAGAGAGCACCCCAGCACCACCAGGCTACAACTCATACCTTACATTTCGGTCACAGAACCCAAACTGAAATACAAAAGGTGGGGGCATATCCATATTCATCAAGGATACCCACACATCCAGGTTAGTGGCACAGCACGATGCTTCAGAGATCATCAACGTGCAACAAACAATGGACAAAACTGCAATTCAAATTGTAGCTGCTACAGATCAGCCACCATGTCCCAGGACCCCCATTCCACATTTCTGGAAACACTGGGAAACATAAAGGTCCTAACAACCACCCTAATATTGGGTGATTTCAATTTCCCAAACATTAACTGGGAGAACTACTCAAATACTAACTCCCTTGCCCACCTTTTCCTAGAATTTATAAACTCAAACACCCTGGTTCAACTGATCAACACTCCCACCAGATGTGACAACATATTGGACCTGGTCATCACCAACATGGGTGACTGGTGTTCCACACCAGAGGTCAACCCCTCATTGGTAAGATCTGACCATAAACAAATCACTTTGGATATCCATATTCTGCCCCCAACCCAGACAAGAAAGCCACTGTGAAAAACATTTCAAAAGCAAACTTCACGTTACTTAAGACCGAGGTGGAAAGCTTCAAAGCCCCAATGCTGAAGGATAACACTGTCCAAGCTGCAAAATCCTTTACTAATGCATTCTACGGGCAGCTACAAGAATGCATGGATTGTTGCCATCCCAAACAAAACCAAGACTCACTCCTCCAAGAAAAGGGAACCAGTCTAATGGACTCCTGCCATAAACAAGCTATACAATAGAAGGAGGAAACTAGTACAGAAAAGAGTAAAATCCCAAGAAGGGAAGACATCCCTGATCATTATCAGCAGGAAACTACGATCCCTCATAAAATCATCCAAGGCAAGCTTTGAAAGAAAAATTGCCAAGGACTCCAAAGATAACCACAAGGCATTCTTTAGCTCTGTCAAGAATCTAAGAGGCAATGCTCAGATCTGCTCAGAGTTAGTGCAGAATGGCACAAAATACACTGAACCAACCGATATCGCCAACATCCTGGCAGACAGGTTCAGCACAAACTTCACCCCCTCTCACCCCCAAAAGGGCCCATAACCATACCAGAAGAATGTAGAGTCCCTGAAATCACAGACACTCAGGTTAAAACAGCCCTCTCCAAAGCCAAAAACACAGCATGAATGGGACCGGACGGTGTCCCAGGCTGCATCCTACACGAGCTCAAAGACAAACTAACCCCTCACCTAAACACACTGTTCAAACTCAGACACTCCACAGGCTACATACCCATAGAGTGGCGCACAGCAATGGTTATTCCACTTCACAAAGGTGGAGCCACAACAGACCCCGGGAACTATCACCCTATAAACCTGACTAGCTTGGTCTGCAAGGCTATGGAGTGCATCATCATGGAACTCATTAACAGAGACATTGGGAACTTCAAAAAACTGGACCCTACCCAATTTGGCTTTGTTAAGGGCAGATCATGCCTCCTAAACCTGGTGGACTTCTTTGAGACAGTTACCAAGGCTATAGATGAGGGAAAGGTGGTACACACAGCCTACCTAGACCTCGCTAAGGCCTTTGACACCATTCCACATTCTGGTATTATAGACAAGCTCACCAGCCTGAACATAAACCCCTATGTCACAAGATGGGTTGCCAACTGGCACATGGACAGAACCCACATGGTGAGAGTTGCGGGAGCTAGGAATAACTCTAAACCGGTTACAAGTGGCGTTCCCCAGGGCTCAGTCCTAGGACCCCTCCTGTTCGGCATATACTTCTCAGAGGTACAGGCAAGGACAGGAGGACTATGGCTGACCAAGTTCGCAGACAACTGCAAACTGGGGACTATACTTGACTCTCCGGCTGACACAGACATCCTCCAAAAGGGTCTCACTGAGACGGATACCTGGTGTCAAAATCATGGCCTCAAGCTAAATGCCAAAAAGTGCATAGTCATCTCCTTTGGAAAAAACAAAGTACCCACAAACTACCACATAGGTGGTAGTCCCCTAAATACGGAAGATGTAGTAAGAGATCTGGGGACCCAAGTAGATAGTAATCTCACCTTTGATAATCACATTGCTAAAATGGTTAGAAAATCCTTCTACATGGCCCACATAATCACAAAAGGGTTCACATCCAGATCAAAAGAGGTCATTGTGCCCCTCTACTCATCACTCATCAGACCCATCTTAGAGTACAACATCCTATTTGGGATGTACCTTACAAGACAACTGCAACAGCTGTAAAGACCACAGAAGTACCTCACCAAGAGGATGAATGGCCTCAAACAGATGCTGTATGCAGCTCGACTGAAGCAACTCTAGTTGTACTCAGTTGCATACTGCCTACTCAGAGGTGATCTCTGCCTGACATACAAGGCCATGTCCAACCTAGAATTGATGGACATGCTCCACCTAAAGAAAGCCTTATCCCCTCGAGTCACACACTCTAGAGATATAAACCTCAGCACAACAATAAATAGGATGTGCTGGAGGGATAGATTCCTGTCCCAGAGACTTCCCATGCTTTGGAACAAGATCCCAATCTACATTAGGCAGAGCTCCTTGCTAACACTCTTTAAAAGAAACCTTGATGAGTGGATGGGAAACAGAAAGTTTACCTCGGGGATCACTTCAGTGGCTCTGCTGGACAGAGGCACAGGGAACTAATCTAAGGGGGTGGCAAAACCAACACATTCTGGCTAGGCTCATAAATGCCTTTGGGCAGATAGCCTAGTACCCACCTATGAACCTATGAACCTATGAACTAACTCAGGGTTACTTTTCTTCAGTAACCTGCATTAAGGTGGGAAAGTGTTGTTTCTTCTCCAAAAATACTGGCACTGTAACATCTTCCCCTGCAGAGGATAGTTCTAAGCAAAAACATCTGTTTTACTATTAATATTATCAGTGCAGGCCTCTTCAGCGCACTCTTTTGTTTTAGGTTGCCCCCCCCCCCATGTTACTGTGAGTGGATACCACTTCTTTATGCTGCCCTTCTTATGAAAAGGGAATCAAAGTACATACTTTATCTTTAGTGCTACCACTTTTGTTATGTGTAGGTATTTGTTGCTGAGAGTCAGCCTTTATTTAAATGTTATGCTTTACATTAACAGAAATAAGTGCAGAGCTCTGCATTCTTCTGTCTTTCTCACTTTGTATTTACTTTGTTCTGAGATTCATCCCATATGTATTCTTCCTCTATTTTTGTCCTCTTCCTCTGTATTTTTAGCTTCTGTGCAGAGCTCCATCTTGCACTAATTCTTTTTCAGAGTTTTCAATCACTTTAGTTCCCAAACTGACATCTCTTACATTTTTGAATTTCTTTTGTTCTGTCACTGGGGCATGTTTCTGATGACAGATAGGATCTTTTTTGCTGTCTAACCACAGTCAAATTCTAGCTCCTTTGGTAGGTTCTTTACCAACTCCCTTCCCCTGGCTTTGCTTTTGTATCGCTACATGACTGTCACTGACTGGCTCTCTTCCCATTCTTATACTGAATTGGTGAATTAGTTTGCTGCTCTATCTCTCTCTCTATCTCTTTTTAAGTGGGTCAGCCTGCTAGACTGTGTCTATAGATTCTCCCTCCTACCATATGTTCCATAATGTTTTAAAATGGTGAAATGTCTTTCTACTATTACATCATGGGTTGCAGGATCTAAGGATTTTCCGAATCTCTATATGTGTAAGAGGATACTTGTTTTCCATCACCATGAATGCACATTACCTTTGATTTTTTTGTTGTTACTAATCATATGCTTACAAACTTAGGCATCCTTGACAAGCGTGATCATGCTTCCAGAACCTAGTAGAGCTTGAACCTCTCTCCCTTCTAAAAAAGTACACTTTTGGTTATAATCCAATGACATAATGTTGACTAAATTATCCTAAATGTTATTTAATCTTAGTCTGTAGAAACAATTTTATTTAAAGCATGTTGTGATGATATGAGGTAGTGCCAGCTGTGTCAGGGAGAGTAAGGCAGAGCATGTGTAACATATCCCAGCATAACTAAATGGAGTTTTGTAAAGAATTATATGTCATCTGAATATCAAACTGATTTGTACAGTTGCTTGCATTAAAAATGTATTTGTAAAGTTGCCTGCGTTAAAAATGTATCAACAGTGTGTCTTGCTGGAGAGAAAAGAAATATACTTGTATGTCAGACTATATTGCTGCAACTGCTGGAATGTATGTATTTTAACAGAGGATACTGCAAAAGAAGGGGTTAAGCTCAGCCCACCTGGCCTTAAGAAAAATAGCCTGAAATTAAATGACGTGGTTTAGGCCATAAATATTTTATCTCATAGGTCTGAATGCAGCCAGAAACTCTATATCTGTGAAAAGCCTTTCTGCAGGATGTATGCAATGGTTGGAATTGTTTTACAACTTCCAAATGCTGCAGTATACCTTAACAAAGTTCTACTTGTGGATTATGACACATCTGTGCCAAATCCTGGCTCAGTGTCTAGTGAGGGGGTAGTGTGGGAACAACAGAGTTGAGTGACCAGATATGATGTCATTCTGTAGCCAGCACTGAAATTGTATTTGAATACTATGGGGAGATGTGATAGATGCACTCTGTTTTTTTAGTAACCTGATAAGACACCCATTTACCTTCATCTTGCCTTGCTTTAGTAAGTAACTAGGGGAACAGTAATTCTTCAGTCAGTTAGGAAAGTATAGTGAGATGAGCTAAATTTTTTTTCCATATCTGTCTGAGTCTTTCCATCTGTGTTGTTTTTTATATTTCTTGAGACAAAACTCTGGTATTTATTGTAAATAGATATTCAGTATTTTCATGTTTTTTATTATTTGTTATTAAATATATCTAAACCTTTCATTGTGGCTGGTCATTTAGAAAATATGTTAACCTTTGAGACTACTTGCATTTATTTGGTGGCACTGTGGCTTCATGATCCTGAAAGTCTTGCTGCTTGGTTGAACATGACCATTTGTATAAGTATTAATTTTACTAAGATTAATTGGGTACCCTGGTAAGAGCCTTAGAGTAGCTGGCTTTGGGTGTTCTGGTGGTGGTGGATCTACCTTTTAGTCTGGGTGAAGGTGGCAGAGAGGGTACACTGCGCCAGCCTTTCCTAGGTGTGTGTGTGTGTGTGTGTGTGTGTGTGTGTGTGAAAATCAAATTTCAGAGAGAGTGTGTATGCCAGCTACTTTGAACAGGGACACACAGCACTGATTTCACTTAGAGGGTGGTGGAGGACTTGACTTGAAACTCTGACTGAGGACTTAGTTCTTTATTGGTCAGTGTGGAGTCTTATTTCGGGTCTGGAGATAAAGCACAGCCCCAAGACTGGAGCATGCATTTCCTGTGTGCTCTCAAGGGAAACTGCACTTGGTGCGGAGACCTGCATCTGGAAATACTGTGTGTATCTATTTTTCTCTCAGTGAATGTTCCCTACCAGTGTCAGTGGTGAGGACTGAGGCTACTTGATCACTGACCCAGAGGAGGGACGTCACCCATGCATTTCAGTCTTCACATTTCTGCTAATAGCATTTTCTTCAGTATTTGCAATATGGAATTTAGCAGTGCAGCCTCATACATTTAAAACAAACAAAATGATTGACTTCCACAATTGGCTAAGCTTCTGGTGTCATTCTAAGGGGATCCAGTATCTGTCTGCCTGGGACGACATGATCGACAGACCACAATGCTTTGCCAGAGATGTCCTGCACCTGTCGCCCTTAGGATTCCGAATACTGGCTTAGGCTCTTGCCACCCCTATAGTGCCTTTTTTAGGCAAGATTCAAATGACAAATTCGCTACCGTAACAGGTACAAGCAAGCAAAATCTGAGGGTAATGCTACCCAATGCTAGAAGTCTAAACCTCAAAATGCACGCACTAGAGGCACTCCTTAAAATGGAGAACATTGACATCTGTGCAGTGACAGAGACCTGGTACAAAGCTCCATAGAGCACCCCTGCATTACCAGGCTACAATTCATACCACACCTTTCGGCCACTTAACCCAGAATGAAGCACTAAAGGTGGAGGCGTGTCCATATTCATTAAGGATATCCACACCTCCAGGCTAGTTGCACAGCAGAATGCATCCAAGATTATCCAAGTGCAACTAACTCTGGGCAAGACCGCAATCCAAATTGTAGCTTGCTACAGACCCCCCACCATGCCCCAGGATTCCCACTCCTCATTTCTTGATACACTGGAAAGTATTAGGGTACAGCCCAACACCAGAATAATGGGCGATTTCAACTATCCCACCATTAACTGGGGAAACTACTCATGTACCAACTCTTTTGCTCAACGTTTTCTAGAATTCATAAATTCCAACGCCTTGGATCAACTTATTCACACCCCACCAGGGGCAGAAATATCCTAGACCTGGTCATTACCAACATGGGAAACCGGTGTTCCACACCAGAGGTCAATTCCTCATTGGTCAGATCTGACCACAAGCTAATCAGCCTAGACATCCACATCCCACCCCAAATTAGGGAAACTATTGTAAAAAACTTCTCCAAAGCCAACTTCACACTTCTTAAGACAGAAGTGACAAACTTCATGACACCCATGCAAACAGACAATAGAGGTATGACTGCTGAATCCTACATGAATGCACTTTATAAGCACTTACACGAGTGCATGGATCATGCCATCCCTAATAGAACCAAGATGTTATCCTCCAAAAAAAGGAAGCCAATCTGGTGGTCCTCTGCCATAAACAAACTCTACAACAGAAGAAAGAAACTGTTGCAAAAAAGAGCAAAATCTCATGACTGGAGGAACTCCCTGGTCAACCTCAGTAAGAAGCTGAGATCCCTCATAAAATCCTCCAAAGCTAGTTACGAAAACAAAATTGCCACTGACTCTAAAGACAACCACAAAGCATTCTATAGCTATGTTAAGAATTTCAGTGGGAACACTTAGATCTGCTCTGAGTTACGGCACAATGGCACTAAATATACAGAACCAACTGATATTGCCAACATCCTAGCAGATAGGTTCAGTGCTAACTTTACCCCCCTCTCACCCCCTAGACGGCCCATCTCTATACTGGAAGAATGCAAAGTTCCTATAATCATGGCTGCACAGGTAAAAAACACACACTCCAAAGCCAAGAACACAGCATCCATGGGACCTGACAATATCCCTGGCTGCATTCTACATGAACTACAGAATAAGCTTGCACCCTACCATGTTCAATCATAGCCTCACCTCAGGCTTTGTACCCACTGAATGGTGCACCGCAATGGTTATCCAACTCCACAAAGGGGGAGCCATGACAGACCCCAGGAACTACCACCCCATTAGCCTGACGAGCCTGGTCTGCAAGGCCATGGAACGTATCATTGTGGAACTCATAAACAAAGACATTGGTAGTCTCCAAACTCTGGACTCTACCCAGTTTGGATTTGTAAAAGGCAGATCATGTCTCCTAAACCCGATTGACTTCTTTGAAGCAGTCACCAAAGCCATAGATGAGGGTAAAATGGTTCACACAGCTTATCTAGATCTCGCCAAGGCTTTTGACACCATTCCCCACTCTGGAATTATAGATAAGCTCACTAAACTAGGTATAAATCTCTATGTCACAAGATGGGTTGCCAAATGGCTCATGGACAGAACCCACACTGTGAAAGTGGCGGATTCCAAATCCGACTTCAGACCAGTGACAAGTGGAGTACCACAGGGTTCAGTCCTGGGTCCTCTCCTGTTTGGTATCTACTTCTTTGAAGTGCAGGCTAACACAGAAGGTCTTTGGCTAACAAAGTTTGCAGATGACTGCAAACTAGGAGCCATAATCAAAACTCCTAACTATGTGAACAAACTACAAAAGGGCCTCACTGAGACAGATACCCGGTGTCAAAGCCATGGCCTGAAGCTCAATGCCAAAAAGTGTACTGTCATCCCGTTTGGTAAAAACTCTGTACCCATGAACTACCACATAGCTGGTAGTCTACTTAATGCTGAAAATGTGATAAGAGACCTTGGGACACAGGTGGACAGTAGTCTTTCCTTTGATAATCACATCGCCACAGTGGTCAGGAAATCCTTCTACATGGCTCATCTCATCACAAAAGGATTCTCATCCAGAAAAAGAGAGGTCATTGTTCCCCTCTACTCATCACTCATTAGACCCATTATAGAGTACACCACCCCTTTTGGTATGTACCTCACAAGACATCTACAACAACTGAAAGACCACAGAAATACCTCACAAAGAGGATTACTGGCCTCAAACAAATGCCCTACGCAGACCGTCTCAAAAAACTACAGCTTTACTCCATCGCATATCGCCTACTCAGGGGCAATCTCTGCCTAACATACAAAGCTATGTCAAACCCAGAGCTGTTGGACATGCTCCACTTAAAGAAATCCCAATCCCTCCAAGCTACATGCTCTAGGGACCTAAACCTTGTCACCACAATAAACAGAACATGCTGGAGGGATAGATTCCTGTCCCAGAGACTTCCCATACTCTTGTACAGACTACCTATCTATGTCAAACAGAGCTCCTCATTAGCACTCTTCAAGAAAAATCTTGATGATTGGATGGGAAATGGAAAATTCACCCCGGGGATCACTTCTGTGGCTCTGCTCGACAGGGGCACAGGAAGATAATTTTCTTGGGTGGCGAAAGCCAGGGTAAATTTTTTGGCTAGGCTTGTATGGGCCCTAGGGCCGATAACCTAGTACCTACCTATGAACCTATGAAATGAAGACATTAATTTCTGTATTTTGTTTCACAAAACATGGCACACTTCTTATCGCAGTCTTAGAAAGATGCAGTTCAGTTTTAAACATTGTGTGATTAACTAATATGCTTTTTCTGATAAAGTTACCAGCTAATCAATGTTCTTGGGATCACTTTAAAATGCTTATTGTCTTATGTTACATGGCCACTACTAAGATCTTTAGCATTTGTAATTCACTGCTGGTCTCAAGTTCTAGCCAAAGCTTTAAAATATGCATTAAAATGTGCATCAGTACTCCTATCAGTCTACCCACATTAAAAGTGCAATTTATAACATTGTATTGCTTGTACTTCAGAGGTTATTCTAGCCCTGCCCGAACATTCTTCCTTTAATTTCTCATACTTCATGTACTCAGTTCCCTACACACACACACACACACACACACACACACACACACACACACACACACACACACACAGACACATACACACACACACATATTTCTGACAGCTGGGATGAGAGGATTTTTGCCCAGTCTGCTTGGTTTCAGGTCCTTATTGTGGCATAGCATTCAAAACCACTAAATAGGACTGCAGGTAATCCTGCCTGGTAAGTTTTCTCACAGGTAGCATAGCCTTGTGGTTGGAAGCTACACAGGGCAACACAACTAGCTGTTGCTATAGTTTTATCATATTTTGATCATTCTCCACCGATAACTCCAAAAATCTATGTAGCAAGTCCACCATTGTTGGAGTCATCTGGAAACCATGCTAGGAATATAGCAATTGCAGTGCAGCAGACGGCTGCTAGCTCAAAACATAGTTTTCACCTAGAAGCAGAGGTATTTCAAGGATATGAAAACTGGCAAGTCGCTGGCCAGTTGCCCATGTGTACACCAATAGTGTAAGTACAAGGGGACACTAGGCACAGGACTTATATAAAAAGCACAATTATACAATGATCCCCACATTAATATTCCAAAACGTGCACACTGATTGGTCAGCGTGCCCATTGTAAATCAGACTTATACTAATGGAAAAAGGTCTAGTCGCCCGGACTTTTTCCATTAGTATAAGTCTTTTTTTTTTTTGTGTGTGTTAGACAGCAATGGAGAACGGAAGAGCTCTGTTGCTGTAATCTTGCTATGTTAAGAGTTTAACATAGTGAGATATCTTAATAAAAAGCAATGGAGATCTTCCTTTCTCCGTTGCTTTTTTTAAAGCTGTCTCGCTATGTTAAACTCATTATAACATAGCGAGACACCTTTTAAAAAGCAACAGAGATCTTCCTTTCTCTGTTGCTTCCACACACAGCTCTGATGTACTGCGTAAGCATACGCATGCGCAGTACATCAGAACTGCTGCAGAATACCAGACAGCTGCGGATGGGCAGCATGGAGGCATTATACAATCCCATTATTTAAGAAAATTAATTTTTTTTTTCTTAAATAATGTCATTGTATAATAGCAATAACCCACTTTTAGGTGTAGGTAATGCTGGATTTACCCACGGTTGTCTTTGTTTGGCCACTCTGACTTCGCCCTCATGACCAAACCACACCAACCATGGGTAAATCCAGCATTACCCACACCCAGGCATGGGTTATTGCTTAAACATTTTATGCATCAAAGTCTCAGGTGTAAATGAAAATTGGTAGCTCATTTGGCTTTTAAGCAACAATAGAGTACCTTCATGATTACTTCAGTACTTGTGTAAAGTCAAATATTATCTCTAACAATGGGCTGCATTTAAAAGAAAAGAAAAGAAAAAAGTCCAAGAGCATAGGCCTCTTCCAGGTAAGCACCAGCTCCCCTCCCCCCACTGACCTTCCATATGAGATACAAACATCCTATTCTAGATCTCTAGACTACTTCCTTCTATATAGCTGTTACTGGCTACTAAGACCTTGTTATATAGGCAACCTGTGGTAGTTTCTGACTACAGGTCTGTGAGAATATTTACATGCTCCACACACTTAAAGGTATATGCTCATTTTCCAGAGTCAACACGCACTTTTAAAGACACATTTACATATTTTTAGAGACAAAGCTCTCTTTAAGAAAGCTTTTGGAACAAGGGGTGACACTGGAATGGAGCCATGAATAGAGAATTAAAACATATAGTTGATATCCAAGGCAATGCAGGACGATGTCAAGGTAATTTGGAATTGTCTTATGTCAAATATACAAGTAATTAACACAGAATAAGCTAATACAATTCTATTTAGTTCTCATCAATGTCTTAGGAATGCAATCTGTACCACAGCCTATGACCTCACTTAGTCTTTGCCATTTACTACATCCCAGAGATATTTAGGAATTACACTTCACTCTGATCTTTCTTTCAGTTTCCATATAGAACTAGTTAACAAAGTACTGACTCAGCTAAAGGTTCCAGCTTACTGAGATCTATCTGTATCTATAGCTATAGCTGTCTATTGATCTACACACACACACACACACACACACACACACACACACACACACACACATATCAGATATGCTATAGCCATTGATGTACTGAAGCCCATGTTACAGTATGCAGTACCTATCATCTTCATACTCTCCCACCAAAACCACATACTACTGCAAACCACAGAAAGTAAAATAGTCAGATTTATTTATCTGTTCAACAATAGGAAACATCTCTACAAATGTCACCGACTGCCATTGTCAGCTAGATCCATATTATTCCAATATATCCTTACCTACAAGTTCTACATAGCAACAGCTGTCACCCCCTTTGAAGTAAATTATTTGAAAGGAACAAACATATTCTTTAATACGATCTAAATCCATATCTCTAGGAAGACCTCCATACATATTGTTATTAAAAAGCCTTCCCAAATGTAGCACCTGCCTGTTGGAATGCTATTCCCAAAAACTTTAGGTGAATCAACAACTTGATCAGATTCAAGAAAAGACTAAAACTTCACCAAGAAAGTAAATACAAATGCTACTGCTTCAGGCATGCTAGATAGTCAGGCACCATATTAATCTATTTTCTGTGTACATATTTATGCAGGATATAACTACAGTAATCCTACTACAGTGTTCAGCATAAACACCACAAGTGTACACTAATGTATTTATATAATGTACATAGCTTATTTAATTTACTTTATATAGTTTAGTATAATTCAATCTAAATTTCATCATATTTTACTTTACTTACTCACAGAATTAAACTCTTGTCATCCATTCATCATCTTATATTACTTATACATATACCTATTCGCTCATCTGGAGCATTTCTCTTGGGGCCTCTGCTGAAAATTGGCTTTGTTCCAAGTTAGACTTTTTCAGTAAACAAATGTTAAATAAAATATTTAGAATTCTAATTCACAGACAAGGTACAGATTTTTTTAGCTCAAGCCCAAGTATTTTGAAAAATTCAACATTTAAATAAAATATAACTTATTTTCACTATCTCTCTACTGCAAGAACATATACATGATCATGTGTTATAAGCTATAAGAAGTTTTACTGGTATACCTCTTTTCACATTAGACTTTGTATAAGCTAATATTTATTTATCCACTCCCTTACTGCTAATGTTAGTATGCTGTGTGTGTACCATATAAAACTACTGTAGCTACATTGCTACTGTGCTTTACTGCTGTTTACACCCTGCTATTTGTTTTCTTCTATTTATACTTGTAACAGTAGTCACATTTTGATGTCTGTTAGAGATGCTTACAGTTTGCTATTTATTTTGTTCTTATACTTGTAGCAAGTTCTATATTCTTCTGTTTGTTTTAGTCATTGTATTTGCCTAACTGTCCTGAGTTGTGGCTGAAAATAGTCTTTTGACCATTTCACTTACCAACCTTAAAGAACATAAAGAAGGAAACATGAAAATAAATAAAGTACCATCCCTGAAGTATTTTTATGTTAATAATCCAATTATTTTGCAAGTGAATACTAGACAGACTGATATAGTGGCTATGATCATACAGGAGAACAGACCAGTTGCCTGTTAATTAAAAGCACTGCTTCCTCAGTGGTACAGTGATTCACAAAACTGTTCTTATTTTCTGAAACTATTCCATCAAGTAGAAATAGTTTATTCTACTCTAGTTTCTCTCCAGGGACTGCACCAGCTATTACTTACACTACTGTGTAGCTCTGTTCTCCTCACTGGAACCAACTAAACTTATTGAGTTTGTACCGCATTTGGGTTGCACTAGCTGTAGCACCTAGTGATTTGAAATAAACAAAGAGAGGTGAACCAGCTGTCTTCTAACAGTGTTTTCACTGTCAAGGAGCACAAATGAAGCTTACTTAGTTTATGTTATTCTGTGTCCCCTGAGAACTACATCAACTATTATAGTTAGTGGATCAAATCAGGCAAGAAAGAAATGCCTGTTCCCTAGTACTGTTTTCTCTACTGTAAGACCAGGTTTTACTTAATTGTAATTTGTTAGACATAACTGCAGTATTTTTTTGTATAGGCCTAGAAATACAGCCATATTAAAGCAGGCATATATTTTTATTTTTTATTTTACATTTTACATGCAGTTTTGATAGAAAGGAATATTTTTGTAAAGGATACAAATGTGCTCAGAAAAATAAGCTTCAGTCTAAAATACTGATAAAGATAAAATGTGCTAACAAAATGTACAGTACATTAAGCATAAACAGATCTTGTTTAGATGGTATGAGGCTTGGGGACCAAGGTTAAAGAGGTATGTAGAACATATAGGAAATTTACAGGGTGTTGGTTTTATTAAGAGAGGCAGAGATCAGTCACTGAAGGTCAGTTCAGTTTAGTTACTGATATTTAGGAGCTTAAGTGCAATTAGTATTAATTCTGCCATTTAGGAGAAAATAATTCTGAATACAGAAGTGCTAGACAGTATGATGAGTGCAGAAGCTATAGACATTATAATTCAGTCTATTTCAGTTTATCAGCACTGTTATTCAAGACAGTAAGATTTGATTCAGATATTGTTAACATCTACCTCCTCTGTATGCTGTTACTACATAATAAACCACATTTATCAGAACCATACTGTATGCATATTTTTATTCTAAAAAGTGCAAGAAGATTTGACACATAAAGGAAAAACTGAGATATATGGCCCAGATCTAGGTAATTAAAAAATAAAGACAGTCCTTCCAGTTCATTCTAGTAGCTTACAGTTCTTTCATTACTTATATCCTCAGTAGAACAGAACTGACTTTACTGGGTAAGGAATAAAAAGGAAAATCAGTTTTCATTATTTGGCTTCATTACTTGTATTGGAAGTGTCTAAAACATCATTAGCCAGACCTAAAGGGATGAAATTCATTGTTCCTCAGCAGTGTTACTAAGACAAAGGCAAGTACATCTGATGTCTCATAGCTCCCTCTTTTTACACAATTGTAGGTGCATTTTTAAGGTTTCTTGGAGCAAACCTGCACCCTTTGTTTTGTATACTTTTCATTAAATCAGTAGTATTTAACTGTTCTGTCTGCTTATACAAGATCTGACTCATTAAACCCTTCTAAGGTGACCATTTGCTGGTCATTTGTTTTTGAGAGTTTCATAGAGCTGATTGCTTGTGCACCTTCTCTCCTGGTGAAATCCCAGTCTGCTCACCTTACTCCACTCAGTTTCAATAGACTTTCCATTTCACCCCATCCCCACTTCCACTTCCTGCACCACTGCCATTAACTCTGAGTTAGCCAATCATTTTGCTCCCTTAATTAATAACACTACCACCTTATACCTTATACCTAACTCAGTCAGCCAGTTAGTAATACAACTGTCCATGATCAATGACAAAGAAGAATTCAGCATAAGTAGTTATTTTCAAGTAACTTTCCTTATCTTTGTAGACGCCGGTGGCAGGTCTTGCTCCATACTTTAGGACTGTTACTTATAAAAGTAACACCGTCTCTCCTCTTCAACAAAAAAATTCAGTTAATACATATTTTTGTTCTTGATGTAAACGGAGGTACATATAGCCAGATTCTGTTCCATTAATAATGAGAGGAATACCAATGTTAGAAATGGAAAAAAAACTGATGTGCCTGTGCAACTAAAACTATTCCTATGGCATGTGATAAAACTGAAACTAAGAATGTTTACTTGACATTTTGTTATTGTATTGCAACCAAGTTTATAAATTCTACTGTATTGTTAAAGGTAGAGATGATCACTCAATCGTATTCTGGAGGTATTCTATTCAAGATCATTCCTATGTATGGAACACGGTCAGTAACAAACAAAATGTGAAGGTGATATGTATTCATTGTGAGAAAAAGAAATATTCTATCAGATGTGGATGTTAAACAGTTCTAGAAAAACAAGTAGCATCCCGTAGCACTGTTTCCTGGTTTGACTCATGATATAATAAAAGAAAAAAGATTTCCCCCAGTTTAAAGCATTATAGAAGATGTGAGAAGAAGGAACATCTATAGACATCGTATAGTAGATACATCCAATAAGAAGGAGATAAAGCAACGACTTAATGTACCAATTTACTGAGGATTTTTGAGAGTGGGGATAGAATGGCCATGGGTCTGAAACTGGGAAGGTCAGTGGAGTTTCCTTCCTTATGTAGAGGAATGGTGTAGAATCATTTCCGGATGTCAGGGGCAGTACATTTTTTGGATTGATCTGTTAACTAGTATTGAGATAGGGTAGGCTATGGAGTTGGGGGCGAGCTTGAAAAAGAGGGGAGGTAGGTTATCTGTAGAGGGTGAACATGGTTTTAGTTTAAGTAAAAGTGATTTGCTGTAGGCTGTGAGGACTGATTTAAGAGGCAAGGGGGTTAGATTGTTGGAAGTAGCAGAAGTGGTGTGGTGATTGTTGCTTTGGTCAGTATGCATTAGTTTGTGGATAGAGTCAATGAAGCAATGGTTATACATTTAAGGGGTTCTTGTAACAATGAAACCTGACTAATAAGGACAGAATTAAATCAGAAAGTAAACCATGGCAGATAGTAAATTTGAGGAATTCAGTGGTGGTGTTGATATAGTTATAAAATTCTTCCAGAGACTTTTCATTCCGACTACCTGCCACAGAAACACCTCAGTCAACTTCTTGGACTTAACTGTTTCCAAGGACCCCAGCAGGGAAGCCCTTAGTAATAACTTGTACAGAAAACATACTTTTATATAACTACAGCATGAATCCACAGATGATAAAGAGAAATGTGATCAAGTCCTGGGGGATAATGCTGGCCAGAGTGTCAAAAGAAACCAGTGATTTCACCACCAACCTTCAATATGTCAATCTGAAATCAGACAAGAATGCTTGGCCATCATTAAATAAGGATCTTAAATCCTTAAGTGGACTGTTTTTTCCTCTGTAAAGAGGACTTTATTTTTATTAAGTTTTGCTAAGTTAGATTCAGCCAGGATCTAACATTCTGTACAGTTATCCTCACTCCAAATCTTGTGGCTTAACATCTACATGCACAGCAATGCTGAAAACTGAGATTCTGCTCCAGAGTATGAAAACGACTAACTTTTGGTGGTGCTATTGATTACATATAACAATGCTCTTTTTATACATTTCTGCTTTAAGTATTATCGTATATTAATATTATATGTTTAAGGAGTTCTTGTAGTGTGATATTAGTTGGAATACGTTTATGTGTTATATTACATTAATTAAATTATTTCATGGCTGGTTAGTTGTCAATTAATTTTTATAAGGGGTGGAGTTGGCTTGATGTTATATAAACTCTGCTCCAATTAACTGTTTTTAACTATGATAAAGTCCCGTATGTGCATAGGATGAAAGCTGTAAGTTTTGTATAGCTATTAAATTACTTCTGATTTTATTAAGTGGTCTTTGGTGGTTTCAATTTACATCACTAGCTTTTTTACCTACTAGCACCTAATTGTTGGTTCGTTTTGGTACCGTGGAGCAGCCTCTTGGTTTTCAGCATTGTGAAGTATTTTACTGGTTTTTAATTTTGTCCTGCGTGATCTACATACACAAGTTAATTAAAATGTACAGATCTCTTGCTTAGAGAATTTTTGTTCTTTTTCTCTTCTGTTTTTACTTTATTTGTTATTGCATTATATCTGTTTTCCTTTATACTGTACCATCATTATGGGAGATGTAATATTCATTCTTGTAATATCGCAGGCTTCTTTTACATTGTCACTGTTTTGAGGTCAGATTTGGAGTCTGCAAATTTACAGTGTGGGTTCTGTCAGTGAGCCAGTTGGCAACCCATCTTGTGACGTAGGGATTTATACCTTACAAGCCTAGCCAAGTTCTTACCCTTATTTCCACAATCAGCTCCTACTGCCCCTGTCCAAGAGGGATACAGGTGGAACCCCCAAGGTGAATTTACTGTCACTCATCCAATCGTCCAGATTAAAGACGTAATGAAAATAATATATATTCTTTTAATAATCAAGTACATGATATATGTAGTTCAAATGAACTGAGATAAAGTACATATTAGGAAATTCATCAGATAAATAAAAGAACTACATGCATACTTCTCAACCTGCAGATATTGAAAATAGGCACATTAAGCTAAAAATATGGGCATCAAATTAGTATAAAATATGAATACAAATAGCAAATAACTCTTCCTGCTACCAGCAGGAATGTGGGAAACCACTCAGAAACACATATCTAAAAAACAGAGTGAAAAAAATGCTGGAAAAGTATTAGCACATCATCAGAGACACTGTTAATCTATTTTCTGTGTACATATTTATGCAGGATATAACTACATAATCCTACTACAGTGTTCAGCATAAACACCACAAGTGTACACTAATGTATTTATATAATGTACATAGCTTATTTAATTTACTTTATATAGTTTAGTATAATTCAATCTAAATTTCATCATATTTTACTTTACGTACTGCACAGAATTAAACTGTTGTCATCCATTCGTCATCTTATATTATTTATACATATACCTATTTGCTCATCTGGAGCATTTCTCTCAGGGCCTCTGCTGAAAATTGGCTTCGTTCCAAGTTGGACTTTTCCGGTAAACAAATGTTAAATAAAATATTTAGAATTCTAATTCACAGACAAGGTACAGATTTTTTTAGCTCAAGCCCAAGTATTTTGAAAAATTCAACATTTAAATAAAATAACTTATTTTCAGTGTACCCGCGGTGGTGGTGCTGCGGTAGCGTTGTCGCCTCAGAGTAAGACGCTGTCCGGTTCGATTCTCAGATAGAGCGTCTTCTTTATGGAGACATGAATGATACCGCCGTTGAAGGTTGTGCGTCAGGCCTCGCAAGTCGGTACGTAAAAATCAACTGCCAATCATTAGCGGACCGGAGTTCCGCTGTGGCGACTCCTAACCAGGAAAAGCCGAAGGACACAAAAATAACTAATTTTCAGTATCTCTGTACTGCAAGAACATATACATGATCATGTGTTATAAGCTATAAGAAGTTTTACTGGTATACCTCTTTTCACATTAGACTTTGTATAAGCTAATATTTATTTATCCACTCCCTTACTGCTAATGTTAGTATGCTGTGCGTGTACCATATAAAACTGCTGTAGCTAGATTGCTGCTGTGCTTTACTGCTGTTTACACCCTGCTATTTGTTTTCTTCTATTTATACTTGTAACAGTAGTCACATTTTGATGTCTGTTAGAGATGCTTACAGTTTGCTATTTATTTTGTTCTTATACTTGTAGCAAGTTCTATATTCTTCTGTTTGTTTTAGTCATTGTATTTGCCTAACTGTCCTGAGTTGTGGCTGAAAATAGTCTTTTGACCACTTCACTTACCAACCTGAAAGAACATAAAGAAGGAAACATGAAAATAAATAAAGTACCATCCCTGAAGTATTTTTATGTTAATAATCCAATTATTTTGCAAGTGAATACTAGACAGACTGATATAGTGACTACAATCATACAGGAGAACAGACCAGTTGCCTGTTAATTAAAAGCACTGCTTCCTCAGTGGTACAATGATTCACAAAACTGTTCTTATTTTCTGAAAGTATTTCATCAAGTAGAAATAGTTTATTCTACTCTAGTTTCTCTCCAGGGACTGCACCAGCTATTACTTACACTACTATGTAGCTCTGTTCTCCTCACTGGAACCAACTAAACATACAGCATTTGTACCACTTTTGGGTTGCACTAGTTGTAGCACGTAGTGACTTGAAATAAACAAAGAGAAGTGAACCCAGCTGTCTTCTAACAGTGTTTTCACTGTCAAGGAGCACAAATGAAGCTTACTTAGTTTATGTTACTCTGTGTCCCCTGAGAACTACATCAACTATTATAGTTAGTGGATCAAATCAGGCAAGAAAGAAATGCTTGTTCCCTAGTACTATTTTCTCTACTGTAAGACCAGGTTTTACTTAATTGTAATTTGTTAGACATAACTGCAGTATTTTTTTTGTATAGGCCTAGAAATACAGCCATATTAAAGCAGGCATATATTTTTATTTTATATTTTACATTTTACATGCAGTTTTGATAGAAATTTACAGGGTGATGGTTTTATTAAGGGAGGCAGAGATCAGTCACTGAAGGTCAGTTCAGTTCAGTTACTGATATTTAGGAGCTTAAGTGCAATTAGTATCAATTCTGCCATTTAGGAGAAAATAAACAATTCTGAATACAGAAGTGATAGTATGATGAGTGCAGAAGCTATAGACATTATAATTCAGTCTATTTCAGTTTATCAGCACTGTTATTCGAGACAGTAAGATTTGATTCAGATATTGTTTACATCTACCTCCTTTGTATGCTGCTACTACATAATAAACCACATTTATCAGAACCATACTGTATGCAGATTTTTATTCTAAAAAGTGCAAGAAGATTTGGCACATAAAGGAAAAACTGAGATATATGGCCCAGATCTAGGTAATTAAAAAATAAAGACAGTCCTTCAAGTTCATTTTAGTAGCTTAAAGTTCTTTCATTACTTATATCCTCAGTAGAACAGAACTGACTTTACTGGGTAAGGAATAAAAAGGGAAATCAGTTTTCATTATTTGGCTTCATTACTTGTATTGGAAGTGTCTAAGACATCATTAGCCAGACCTAAAGGGATGAAATTCATTGTTCCTCAGCAGTGTTACTAAGACAAAGGCAAGTACATCTGAAGTCTCATAGCTCCCTCTTTTTACACAATTGTAGGTGAATTTTTAAGGTTTCTTGGAGCAAACCTGCACCCTTTGTTTGGTATACTTTTCATTAAATCAGTAGTATTTAACTGTTCTGTCTGCTTATACAAGATCTGACTCATCAAACCCTTCTAAGGTGACCATTTGCTGGTCATTTGTTTTTGAGAGTTTCATAGAGCTAATTGCTTGTGCACCTTCTCTCCTGGTGAAATCCCAGTCTGCTCACCTTACTCCACTCAGTTTCAATAGACTTTCCATTTCACCCCATCCCCACTTCCACTTCCTGCACCACTGCCATTAACTCTGAGTTAGCCAATCACTTTGCTCCCTTAATTAATAACACTACCACCTTATATCTTATACCTAACTCAGTCAGCCAGTTAGTAATACAACTGTCCATGATCAATGACAAAGAAGAATTCAGCATAAGTAGTTATTTTCAAGTAACTTTCCTTATCTTTGTAGACACTGGTGGCAGGTCTTGCTCCATACTTTAGGACTGTTACTTATAAAAGTAACACCGTCTCTCCTCTTCAACAAAAACATTCAGTTAATACATATTTTTGTTCTTGATGTAAACGGATGTACATATAGCCAGATTCTGTTCCATTAATAATGAGAGGAATACCAATGTTAGAAATGGAAAAAAAAACTGATGTGCCTGTGCAACTAAAACCATTCCTATGGCATGTGATAAAACTGAAACTAAGAATGTTTACTTGACATTTTGTTATTGTATTGCAACCAAGTTTATAAATTCTACTGTATTGTTAAAGGTAGAGATGATCACTCAATCGTATTCTGGAGGTATTCTATTCAAGATCATTCCTATGTATGGAACACGGTCAGTAACAAACAAAATGTGAAGGTGATATGTATTCATTGTGAGAAAAAGAAATATTCTATCAGATGTGGATGTTAAACAATTATAGAAAAAAAAGTAGCATCCCGTAGCACTGTTTCCTGGTTTGACTCATGATATAATAAAAGAAAAAAGATTTCCCCCAGTTTAAAGCATTATAGAAGATGTGAGAAGAAGGAACATCTATAGACATCGTATAGTAGATACATCCAATAAGAAGGAGATAAAGCAACGACTTAATGTACCAATTTACTGAGGATTTTTGAGAGTGGGGAGAGAATGGCCATGGGTCTGAAACTAGGAAGGTCAGTGGAGTTTCCTTCCTTATGTAGAGGAATGGTGTAGAATCATTTCCGGATGTCAGGGGCAGTACATTTTTTGGATTGATCTGTTAACTAGTATTGAGATAGGGTAGGCTATGGAGTTGGGGGCGAGCTTGAAAAAGAGGGGAGGTAGGTTATCTGTAGAGGGTGAACATGGTTTTAGTTTAAGTAAAAGTGATTTGCTGTAGGCTGTGATGACTGATTTAAGAGACAAAGGGGTTAGATTGTTGGAAGTAGCAGAAGTGGTGTGGTGATTGTTGCTTTGGTCAGTATGCATTAGTTTGTGGATAGAGTCAATGAAGCAATGGTTATACATTTAAGGGGTTCTTGTAACAATGAAACCTGACTAATAAGGACAGAATTAAATCAGAAAGTAAACCATGGCAGATAGTAAATTTGAGGAATTCAGTGGTGGTGTTGATATAGTTATAAAATTCTTCCAGAGACTTTTCATTCCGACTACCTGCCACAGAAACACCTCAGTCAACTTCTTGGACTTAACTGTTTCCAAGGACCCCAGCAGGGAAGCCCTTAGTAATAACTTGTACAGAAAACATACTTTTATATAACTACAGCATGAATCCACAGATGATAAAGAGAAATGTGATCAAGTCCTGGGGGATAATGCTGGCCAGAGTGTCAAAAGAAACCAGTGATTTCACCACCAACCTTCAATATGTCAATCTGAAATCAGACAAGAATGCTTGGCCATCATTAAATAAGGATCTTAAATCCTTAAGTGGACTGTTTTTTCCTCTGTAAAGAGGACTTTATTTTTATTAAGTTTTGCTAAGTTAGATTCAGCCAGGATCTAACATTCTGTACAGTTATCCTCACTCCAAATCTTGTAGCTTAACATCTACATGCACAGCAATGCTGAAAACTGAGAGCCTGCTCCAGAGTATGAAAACGACTAACTTTTGGTGGTGCTATTGATTACATATAACAATGCTCTTTTTATACATTTCTGCTTTAAGTATTATCGTATATTAATATTATATGTTTAAGGAGTTCTTGTAGTGTGATATTAGTTGGAATACATTTATGTGTTATATTACATTAATTAAATTATTTCATGGCTGGTTAGTTGTCAATTAATTTTTATAAGGGGTGGAGTTGGCTTGATGTTATATAAACTCTGCTCCAATGAACTGTTTTTAACTATGATAAAGTCCCGTATGTGCATAGGATGAAAGCTGTAAGTTTTGTATAGCTATTAAATTACTTCTGATTTTATTAAGTGGTCTTTGGTGGTTTCAATTTACATCACTAGCTTTTTTACCTACTAGCACCTAATTGTTGGTTCGTTTGGTACCGTGGAGCAGCCTCTTGGTTTTCAGCATTGTGAAGTATTTTACTGGTTTTTAATTTTGTCCTGCGTGATCTACATACACAAGTTAATTAAAATGTACAGATCTCTTGCTTAGAGAATTTTTGTTCTTTTTCTCTTCTGTTTTTACTTTATTTGTTATTGCATTATATCTGTTTTCCTTTATACTGTACCATCATTATTGGAGATGTAATATTCATTCTTGTAATATCGCAGGCTTCTTTTACATTGTCACTGTTTTGAGGTCAGATTTGGAGTCTGCAAATTTACAGTGTGGGTTCTGTCAGTGAGCCAGTTGGCAACCCATCTTGTGATGTAGGGATTTATACCTTACAAGCCTAGCCAAGTTCTTACCCTTATTTCCACAATCAGCTCCTACTGCCCCTGTCCAAGAGGGATACAGGTGGAACCCCCAGGGTGAATTTACTGTCACTCATCCAATCGTCCAGATTAAAGAAGTAATGAAAAGAATATATATTCTTTTAATAATCAAGTACATGATATATGTAGGAAAAAAGGTAATGAGTGCACCATGAGCTGAAGTCAAAAGTAAAATATCAAGTAAATCCAAAAGGTCTTCTTTATATATAAAATCCTCGTCTATTACAAAAGATAAAACTGCAGGAGATAGCAAGTTGTAAGCGCTTTCGCGTTGTTACCCAACGCTTCATCAGACATAAAGAAAATGCTGAAACTTTCCTCTTATAAAGCATTAATTGTCATGATGTCATTAGTACTTTGAAAGTTAAAATTTAAAGAAACAGACATACAAACATGAAATATAAAATATAAAATGCATTCTGAGTTAAAACATCGTCTAGAGCAAGGAATATATTTTGCATAAATGTATGTATAGGCATTAATGCTTCAGTGGTCTGGAAGCTAAGAAAGGCTTAAGAGTGAGCCTCTCATTAAGCCCAAACTTATGGGCTTGTAATTTAACAATCCACTTGCCTTCCCTTTCTTCAATTCTGTTCCTTATGTTACCTAATCTCCCATCAGTATGCACCAATTCAAGAACCTGGAATTTGAATGTGTGATCGTCACCTAGCTCCACAGTGTGTTTAGCTAGGCGTTCAGAATGTTGCTTGGATATGGCATAGATATGCTCTCTGATACGTTCTCTTAGGGATCTCGTTGTCATGCCCACATAAAACTTCCTGCATGCTTGGCAATCAGCTAAGTAAACCAAGTTGATAGACCTCATGGTGCTTAAACATATAGTTCCTGTGTGTTTCAGGATGTGTGTAGTTATTGGTATTGGCAACATATTTGCACTGGTTGCAAGATGAGCAAGCAAAAGTACCACATTGTGCGTAGTGCGCTCAGTGACATGAGGTTTATCATAACAAAGTAGCCTATTTAACGAAAGCATGTTTCTATAGGCTACTCGAGGTGTGCTATCAACTAAGGACCTGATATCATCGTCTATCATAAGAAGATTCCAATGTTTATTGAAAATCTTCAAAATGTGTTTGTTCTTGTTGGTGTAAGGAATTAGAATCCTATTGGGATTCGCCTGGGTGTTCGTGTGGAATTTGAACGCTGGGATTTGTGTCTTTTAATGATGGGTGCGGCTTCATTGCCTCTCTTAGTGTCACACTCAGAAATGGCTTCATATACAGAGTTCTTATTGTAGCCCTAGATACAAATTGGTTGGCTAAATCTGTTTTCTGTTGTTGGTATGCTATCTGTGTAGAAGTCAGTTTGGAAGCCCTCAAGGCTTGATTCTTAACAATATTTTTGTAGATGTGTTGGGGTGCATGCTTTCTCTATGTAGTAAGTTGTTCCTCCAGCAACTCTTCCTGAAAAGTTCAGTTTCAAAACCGTAATTATTCCTAGAGACACTCACATCTAGGAAATCAATGCTCACTGGAGTAAGTATAGTCAAAACTCAAGAAATCAGTTGTAGCATTGAGATAGCTGATGAAATCAAAAAGGTGCTCAACTGTTCCTCCCCAAAGAAAGAACACATCATCTACAAACCTGTTATAGAATATCAATGACTTGAGAAATTCAGAATTTTCGTTAAACACAAACAACTGTTCCCAATGTGCCAAGACTAAATTAGCGTGGCGTTAGCACAAGGAGTGCCCATCGCTACACCTTTAACTTGTAGATGATAAGTATTCCCATAGCACAATACATTATTCTTGAGAATAATCTCAAGCAAAGACACACATCTGTCCACCATAAGAGGTGTGAGTTTGTTATGTGTAAGAATAGCTCTAATGTACTCCAAGCCAATGTCATTAGGAATTGAAGTAAACAATGATTTGACATCTAAGGTTACTAGTATACACTCGTCATAAGGAGAAAAAGATTGATCAAAATCTGCTAGATTCTCCAAGAAATTAGTGGTATCTTTCAGAATGTGCTTAACTTCTAAGACAATGGGTTTCAATATCTTGTCAAGATATATCGAGAGGGGCTCTGTGAGCCAGCCTCGACTAGAGACTATTGGACGCAATGGTGGATCTGTAGTGTTCTTGTGTATTTTGGGTAGGCCCCTAAAAGATGGTATCAGAGGTTTATCAACTAATAAATATGAATATAAATCATTATCAATTACATTGGTTAATATCAAATCATACAACATAGCATGAACATTCTTAATAAGATTATTCAAACAGTTTGAAAAGCTCTCAAGCTCCTCCCTTACCCATAATGCACCAACACCTAACATACCCCAGATCTAGTTTGCCACTTTTGTGATTAGATGTGGTCATCTTGAGCTATTGAGAAATTAGATTTGATGATAATTTGTTTGTCAGTTTTCTATTTTCCTATGATAATATATTATGTTCTTCACTATAAATCCTCCCTCTTCTTACACTCAGTGTAGTTTTTTTTTTGGTAGTTGCTGTTCATATTTCCTCTATTTACATTACTCAATGTAATTCTTTGTGCCATCGTTGGTGTTTCTTTCTTTCTTTTTTCCTATTTAAAAAATAAAAATAAAAATTACTTTTCCTCATATTTCTTTTTTGTATAATATAGTTTAAGATGTCAGGAAAAGGTGCTTGGGGGCGGAGCCTCAATGGCTAACTGAAAGCAGCAGTATTTTAGAGCTGCATACAACTAGTTAAATAAAACAGGAAAAAATATTCTTTTTTTTTCTTCAAAGTATAAAATCTTATAGATAAAGGACTAATTTACATAATTAGAAACTTTGGTGAAGTTTTACAAATAATTTCCTGTCAAAAAGCTTGGAGATATATTCACTTGTTAAAATGAGCAACTCAAAGAATTCTCACCAGGATGCTGCCTTAAAAAAGGAACTACAACAGATGGCATCTACCCTGCAGGAGTTGTCTTTGAAGATGGATGATTTTAAAGAGAACCTGGAAAACCTTAAAACAAGCAGTCAAAAACAGGCTTACACCCTCAAGGAAATGCTACAACAACACCAGACAAGGATAACAGGAATAGAGGTTTCTCTAAATGACCTAGAAAACAGACTTAAGGAAGAGGAAACACAGAAAGAACTGCTTCTTAAACAAAACACTTGGTTGGTTAATCAAGTAGATGACTTGGAAAATAGGGAGAGGAGAAATAACATCAGAATTTTTGGATTACCTGAAAACACAGAAAGTGAGGATATTATTTCCTTTTTATCAAGCTGGATCCCTGACTTTTTAAATTTAAAAGAACTTTCCTTTGGCATTGAAAGGGCACACAGAGTTCTTGGGAAACCTGCCACTAACTCAAACTCTCCTCCTAGGTCAATAATTATCAAAATTCTATCATACTTGGACAAGGAACTGATTTTAAGATATGCTTGGAGGAAGGCACCTCTAAAATATAAACAGAGCCTGATAAGATTTGATAACGACTATTCATTTAGAATAATGGAACAAAGGAAAAAAGTGTGGCCAATGATAAAGTTTCTGAAACAAAATAACATCAAGGCACAACTTGCATATCCAGCTAAGATAAGAATGCTGTATGCCAACAAGATGAGGACTTTTACTGACTTAGAGGAAGCCTCTTCATTTATTAAAACTAATAATGTGATTACTTTACCAGAAGATATGGATTGCATGTCACCTTCTCTCAAGAGAACAAAAGGAACAAATGTCTGGACAGACATAAAAAAGAAGAAGCAAAAGACTGATACTGTTACAGCCAAATCTCTCAAAGCATCTATTATGATATGAATTGTTTTAACATTACTTTAAAGGACCAATTTTACTGCTTGGAATTTTAAAACAAAGGTAACCAACTACTGGAATCTTTATATATATATATATATATATATATATATATATATATATATATATATATATATATATATATATATATATATATATATTGAAAATAGATGACACATGAGAGTTTTCACATTACCTCAGGTATGTAAAACAGGGTACTTTTCTTTCACAGAAGGAGGGTTATATAGCACATAAAATATTTATACTGTAAATCAACATACATAGTATATGTATATTTTCTCTTAATTTTCTCTTTGCTTTCTCTCTTCTCTCTTTTCTCATTATTTATTTTAACTGCATCTTGTCTCTCTTTCTAAATTCTCTTCTATTTACTATACTAATATAGTCTGTATATATTTAATAACTCACTATCTATACATAGATAAACAACAGTCTAAAATAATCTAGTTTTAAGGTAGACTAATTGGAATAGTGAACTTAATTAATTGTTATTAAAATATTTATTAGATTAATGATAGTCACTGTCATGCTTATTGGGATTGGGGACATGTTCGTGATTAACTCTGAAATGTTCCATTCATGTACATATGTCCTTTGAATTATTTCCTTTTAGTATTAACAAATACATAAAAAAGGGAGGGAAAATGTACTGTTGGTTGAGAGAAGTGAAGCTTTCCTCACATTCTATTTGCATTGCCATAGCAACAGTAAACAATTGCTACAATTTCTAAGGACACTGTGAACCTGTGAAGTGCATTTAGCCTCACAAATAACAAATAATAAGAAAAAGTAATGTTTAGTTATTAAAATGAAAAACAACCTAAGCAAGGCAAAATAAATACATAATAGGACTATTTGTAAATATTTTATGATTTATCCTCATAGGATTACATATTCCTGGAAACACAACTGAAATGTTCCCAAACTACATGTGCACTGAAATGTAGCTGCTTGATTTAAAAGTATTGCTTTAACATGCTGATTTCACAAGCTGTCTGCACTGTAAAAGTTACATTTTATATGTTACTTGAAATTGTCAGTCTCTAGAGCATATTAAAAGATACATATTACTTTTTGCTACATGTTATCTTTGCAGTTACCTCACACTCTGTACAAACTCACTTGGTAACTGATAGCTATTCATTTAAAATATCAGTTTAAATATTAAATGTGCCCTTGAAATGCTATTGACATTTTGACAAAATATAATCTGAACTGTAAAATGAATCACTTGAAAGAAGTGAAGTAATGCATAGATTTCAGACAGTTCTTGACACTACAGTAAAAGTAAAAATATCTATTCACAAGGAAGTATTGACATGTTTTAGACTTCCAGTTAAAATAGCTTACTGTCAACATTTTGCGATATCAGAAAGTTTGAAGAGCTAGGAAATTACGATTCTTTGTCTTTATAATGATTATTAGACAGATGTTAGACTCTGCTTAGTTTAATGGATTGTGACATGTTTATGAGGAAAAGTGAACTCAATTACTCACATTGGACTACACATTTCTGGAAACTCAACTGAAATGTCCCCAAATTACTTGCGAATTTAAATGAAACTGCCTGATTAATAAGCATAATTTACTATAACAACCTAAATCCATAAGCTATCTGCTCTATATATGCTACATAATATATCTCACTTGCATATGACAGTCTCTAGAGCACACGAAAAAATACATATTATTTTTGCAACATGCCATATTTGCACTAATCTTACATTCTAAACTAACTCAATTGACAACTGACAAGTTATTTATTTGAAACATCAGTCTAAATATTAATTGTGCCCTTGAAATATTGTTGCCGTTTTGACAAAACAAAACCTGAATTGAAAAAGGAATGATTTGAAGAAGTGAAGTATTTTACAGATTTCACAGACAGTTATTGACACTACAATATAAGTAGAAATGTATACGTGTAAGGAAAAATTGAAAAGCTTTATACTTTTAGTTAAAATAGCTTATTGTTAACTTTTTGCTTTATCAAAAAATTTAAAGAGCTAGGAAATTATTTCTAATTTGTCTTTATAATGTTTACTAAAATGATATTAGTCACTGGCTTGTTTAATGGATTACGAGTCATGTACAAGATGGACTACTGAATGTTATTTCTGTTTACCTATGTTTGCTGAATTTCTTTTATTAGTACTGATTAAAACAAGGGAAAGAAAGGGAAGGGAAATCTTTGTTTTTGGTCAAGGGAGGAGAGGCTTGAGTATTCTAACTGCCCCGAGAACTCTCTAAGATGCTCTAAATACTATTTGATTAATACTTACCTAAGGTAAGTCTTGATTACCATATAGGTACCTTCACAGTCATTCTAGACCTGATGTGATTACCCATTCTGGAAGCAGGAGGTGCCCTATGCAGGATGGGAATTGTCAGGGTGATCATAGTTCATTCTTAGACTCTACTTTGTAAATATATAAATATGTAAAAGCACTGCACACTAGAATGTAGGGCACCTCTACTCTGAGTCAGGATACCACTGATAAGCCATGTCTTTTCATAAGTGTAAGTCTGGAAATCACAAAATATAGTGGGTACAGAGGATCATATCCAGAAGTTATATTATTCCTTTTCCTTCCCACCTCCTTCTGTATCAAACTTTCCTGATGTTCCACCCAGTCAGAGGAAAGCAGCAGCAATAGAAATACAAAAGCTGCTAGAAAAAAGTCATCCAAGAAGTCTCACCAGACCAGACAGAATCTGGAACTTACTCAAGATTCTTTTTAGTGCCAAAGATAACAGGGTACTGGAGACCATTTTTGGATCTCAGTGACTTTATTTATTATTTATTTATTTATTTATTTTACATTTGTTAACCAGCTTTGTCCAACTGAGCTAAGTAGCCCTTTTTTAGTGGAGGCCCAGGGAGAAAAGCTCCACATGTTCTACAGATTATCATTTACAAAAATAAGTAAACAATCAACAACTGGTTTGCAGAAAATATTCAAAGCAACATATACATGAAAAACAAGTATTTACTACAGTAAACTAATCGTTATATTTGTCAGATTTAGATTACTATATTATTCAGAAGGACTAACAATAGTTTTGAAACCAGATGTAAAATCTTACATTATGCAGATAAGAATGTATGTAATGTGCCTAGGATAGAGAAGTTAATGTGAGACAAGGTCTAGAAAGTTAAAGAAAGTTACATAAGTTGGGAGCAGATAGAGGTGTGCAGTTAGGGTTGATAAGCTGTTTAAGGGGGGTGGGTACAGAGGCAGGTCCATTGGCTTAACACGTATTCATTAGTGGCTAGCTTGAATTGACCAAGTTGCTTAACTGACCTGATCCCTAGTGGGAGTTTGTTCCTGGCCTTGGAAGGATTATAGCTATAGAGAATACATCCTTTCTTAGTTTTAGATTTGTGGATTTGTAGCAGATCTAGGTTAGAGCTGCAGAGGGATCTCGCAGGTGAATAGTGGGAGATGACAGATGATAGTGTAGGACAGTAAGAAGGCTGATAAAGGATAGAGTGGATGATCTGGAGTTGAGAGAGAAGAAGCTGGTGAAGTAGTTCTAGCCAGGTAAGGTGTTTGAGTGAGAGACAGTGATGTGACTTTAAGTTTGATGGGCTGCAGATTTGGCTATCTTGTTGTAGGTAGATTCAAGTTTTGCAAGGAGTGTGGAGTTGAGGCAAGTAAGAATTTGAGAGCCATATAATAGACTGGATAGGAGGTAGGCATATAGCAGAGTTGCTTTAATTTCACTGGTGAGAAACTTTTTGTTACTGTAGAGGAGCCCTAGTTTCTAATGAGTTTTCTTGATACAGTTGTTAATGTCTAGATCAAATTTAAGGTGGTTGTCAATGATGACACCAAGGAGTTTAGTGCTAGTTTCCACCTCTTGAACAATTCAGTTAGACACACAAAGTTTTGGATGGTCACACTTCAGTCTATTTTGCCCTTTTTGGGAAGGATGATTGGATGTGCTTGACAGACCTTCAGGATGCATACTATCACATACAAATAAACAGACAATCCAGAAGGTATTTATGCTTCTGGCTAGGAGTTCCCAGGACTGCCCTTTGGCCTCACCACAGCTCCCAAAGTATTCACCAAATGCATGGCAGTGGTAGCAGCTCACGTGAGACTGCAGGGATTCCGAGTGTTTCCATACTTAGATGACTGGCTCATTACCGCCTCGACCAGGCATCAACTAATAAGAGTGAGAGAATATGTACTCCAGACTTGCTACAATCTGGGGATAACCATAAATTACAACAAGTCTCATTTACAGCAATCTCAAACACTAGAATTCATAGCAGTTGTTTTCAACATGGTATCAGTGACAGCTTCACTTCTTGTGTGAAGAGTGCAGATTATCAGTTTCCAGGTCAGGAAGATAATTCACAGTACCACAATTTCAGTCTGGTTAATTCTTCAAGCTGGGGTCAATATTAGCAGCCTTAATTTTAGTTCCCCTGGCAAGATTTCATATTAGAATTTTCCAATGGATGCTAGCAACACAATGGTCAATTCTTTATCAATGCATGCCAGCCAAAGTAAGAATCACTCAGGCATGGAAGAGAAACCTTTGGTGGTGGATTTGATCAGGTCTTTTTCTACAGTTCCATCCTTTCATTCTCCCTTAGACCAAAGCTATAGTAACCATGGAAATTTCCCAGATTGGGTGGGGGGCACTTCCTTGAGATAACAGTCCAAGGCACTTGGTCCCTTGAAGAGGCCAATGTGCATATCAATGTTCTGGAAATGAGAGCTGTGCTGTTAGTGTTGCAGGACTTCCAAGATTATCTCCCTTTTGGGACAACTGCGATTCAGATGGACAACATGTCAGTAGTTTCGTACATCAACAAACAAGAGGAAACTAGGACTTACCCCTTGTGTTGAGAAGCCCTCAGAGTGTGGCAGTAGGTGATTTCTTCCAACCGCTTTCTGATAGCAATGCACATTCTGGGAAAGTCCATTGTGATAGCAGACAAACTAAGTAGGTCCAATCTACTACCTCACAAGTGGTCTCTCAACATGAAAGTGGCAGAAATGATTTTCTGCCAATGGGACAGCCTTGCTGTGATATTTTTGCATCTCCCCTCAACAAGTGCAGCAGCTTCTTTACCCTGATCCCCCTCACTATGGGACTCACCGAAGTATGCTCTGCTCCATTATTGGCCCCCCTGGTCTCCTCTATGCCTAGCCCCCAACTCCCCTAATCCCCAAATTTCTGCAGAAAGCTGCCCAATTGAAGAGCAATATCACCCTCATTGCATTTTACTGGCCTCAGCAGATTTGGTTCCCCTTCCTATGGCCTCATCTACTTTACCCACCTTGGATTCTGGATATTATTCCTGACCTCCTGTCTCACCTGACAGGCATGACTCATCCAGATGTCTCAAACCTCAACCGTGGTTTCTCCGATTCCTTTAATAACCAGACAACCGATTATCTTTTTCCCTGTATGTCATATACTTTTATCTTCCCATAAGGCTTCTACAAGAAAACTTTACAGAAGTAAATGGAAAAGGTTTGTGTTTTGGGCACATCAGAAGCATATTGCCCCTTCTCAGTTCCTGTACAGTGTTCTTGAATTTTTACCAACAATTTTTAATGAAAGAGCTAGCTCCTCAACCAATATATTTCAGTTAGCAGCAAGCTCTCTTTCAGATGGAATTTGACAGGTCTTCTTTGGTTTCGTCTAAGCTTTATAAGGCCTTTTTGAGAGGCATCCTCCTTGCTGAGATCTCCATATAAAGATCTTACTTCACCATGTGATTTAAATTTGGTACTGCAGGACTCAATTCATTCCCATTTTCAACCAGTAGCAAAATGTGATATTAAATTCCTGACCTGGAAAACTTAAGACAGGCATGATTGGGGGTATTTTGTGTTTGTTTTAAATAAAATGTTTTATGTTCACTGTTCTCATTTGTTAGTGGTTGACCCTGCAAGATTATTTTTTTAAGTTATTTTACATTTATTAGCCAGTTAGGTATGCTGATCTACAGGCCTCTTTCAGATATGATCCGGGCTTTTGTTATTCACATTTTTTGAAAATCATATGCAGATGTGATATGTATCTTTGCAGAGAAATAATTTATAAGGTGTAATGCACAAAGGAGTCCTCATAATGAAAGATAGCAAGCTGGATCTTTTATCATTTTAATTGCAACTATGCAAGACAAATGTGTTAATGCTCTTGCAACATACAAGGGGAAAATAAACGTAAAACCTTCAAGTAGTACTAAATGTCCTGAAACAAGCTTCCAATATTATATACTGATTTATTATTTGCATTGTTACAACATTCTGTAGAACAGTTATGTGCAAGAAACTTTAGGGAGTTACTATTGTGGAATACAAGATGAAAGTAGCAGCAGTGGGTAACATTTTACAATGGGTTGGTATGTTGGAGTATAGAATTGGATGATGCAATAAAAAATACTACACATTTCCAAAAGTACTTGATGTAATATGCAGGTGAAGTGTGGCATGGTTAAATTTGGGTGATGTAATAAAAATGCTACACATCTCCTAAAGTACTTGATGTAATATGCAGGAGAAGTGTGGCATAGTCAAAGTTGGGCGAAGAAATAAAAATGCTACACATTTCCTAAAGTACTTGATGCAATAAGCAGATGAAGTGTAGCATAGTCAAAGTTGGGTGATGTAATAAAAATGCTGCACATCTGTGATGATAGAAGGTACTGCCAGCCATGCCAGGAGAAATATGTCAGTGGATGTATAATATATGCCAGCACAGCTAGCTGGCATTTTGTAAATAATTATATGTAATTTCTGTATCAAACTGATTCTTACAAATGCTTGTGCTGAAAATGTGTTTGTGAGGTTTGCTTGTGTTGAAAATCTATCAACATTGTGCCCTGCTGGAAAGGAAAGACATGTATGTACATGTATTGTTGTAACTGAATTAAATGTATATGTTTTGACAGAGGATACTGGAAGGGAAGATATTACCCTCAAACTTCAAAAAAATAGTAATAAAATTAACTACTGGTCCTAGGCCATAAAGATGTTACCTCACAGTTTTGAATGAAGCCAGAGATGCAATGTTTGAAAAAAGTATGGCTTAGTATCTCTGTAGGAGGAGTAGAAGTGTTAAAATGGTTTTATGACTTCCAGACGCAGCAGATCTGAGCAAAGCTCTATCTGTGTGTATGGTAACACATAGGTGCTAAATCCTAACATCTTCTAGCAATGGGGGTGCATGGGAACCAGAAGTCAGATGATCAGATGCATGTGATATCATTCTGTACAGAAATAATGTTTTAATGTGTTATGCCTCAAGATGTAGTCATATTGTATTATCAAAATGTATAGGTTAATTGCCTTTCTATATTCATACCTCCTGACTGTACCATAAAACAATCATAACTTCATGGTATTCCTATGTTGTTAACTTTAACTAAATTGAAAGCATTTTATTACAGTGTGTGAACACCTAGTTTAATAACTTTCTTATGCTATGCAATTGTAGCATCAAGAACTTCTGTTGTACTGTATATCACTTTTTGATTTCATATTATGAAAAAAATTAATAAACAAATATTTGATAAAGAAAAAAGAAATAATGTTTTAATATTAGAGGAGACTGAAGTATCAGGAGCAATCTGTTCTTGGAACTTGACAAAGGAGGAAGGCCACTCAACTACTTCATCTTGCCTTGCACTAGTAAGTGACCAGGGACAGTAATTCTTTAAATCAGTTAGGAAAATATAGTGAGAATAGTTAAGTATTGTTTTTCTGTAATTGTGTGAGTCTTTCCAGCTGTGTTATTTTTAATATTTCCTGTGACTGAAGCTCTGGTGTTTACTGTAAATAGATATTATCTATTTTCTTGTTCTTTTATTATTTATTATTAAATATACTTAAAATTTTCATTGTGGCTGGTCCTTCTTGAAAAATATTTAATTATTGAGAGTATTTGCACATATTTATTTGGTGATAACTCTGGCCACTCCTAAAAGCCTGGCTGTTTGGTCAACATTACTTTTTGTATTAATATTAATTTCACTCAATATAATTGTAAACCCTTGCAACAGCCTTAGGAAGCTGGCTTTGTAGTGCCTGGTGGCAGTTATAACTACCTTATACTATGGGCAGAAGGGGGCATAGAGAGTCAACCTGTGCCAGCCTTTCCCAGGTGTGCATGTGTGTGTGTGTGTGTGTGTGTGTGTGTGTGTGTGTGTGTGTGTGTGTGTGTGTGTGTGTGTGTGTGTGTGTGTGTGTGTGTGTGTGTCTGTGTTTGTGTCTGCAAATCAAATTTCAAAGTGTGTGTGTCAGCTACTTGGAGCAGGGACACAAAGCACTGGTTTCACAGAAAGGGTACTGGAGGACTTGGTTTGGGCACTCGGCTAAGGACTTAACTCTGAAATTTTGCCAGTGGGGAGTCTTTCTGGGGACCTGGATGGAGAAATCCAGACCCCGGGCTGACTGTGTTCCCTTGTGTGCTCTTAAGGGAAATTGTGCTTGATGCAGAGAAGTCTACATCTGGAAATTTTGAGTGTATCCATTTGTATTCCAAGTGAACATCCCTCTCCAGTGCCAGTGATGAGGACTGAGGCTCCTTGATTACTGCCCAGAGTGGGGACATTTTTTTTTTATTTTTTTTTATTTAACATTTGTTGACCGGGAAAGTCTGACTAGGTTCCACAGATCCTGTTTTCAGCAGAGGCCCGGAGAGAAATGCTCCAGACGCATGTCTTTAGAATGTGGGAGGAAACCGGAGTACCCGGAGGAAACCCACCCACGTGAGGGAGAACATGCAAACTCCACACAGAAGGCACCCCGGCCGAGAATCGAACCAGGGAACCTCTTGCTGTGAGGCGACAGCATTAACCGCTGCACCACTGCACCGCCCTTTGAAAGTACTTGATGTAATATGTAGGTAAAGTGAGGCATAGTATTGGTCATTTATGGTCAGAGTAGGTTGTCATGAAATTGTAGAGAGAAATCCAATAGAGAATGTAGTGTGTATGGGTGATGGGGCACTGCTTACAGGTTATCTTTTATTGCATCTATTTTCTTCTTTAAACAGAGTCCACCCATCATGTTTTGGTAAAGATTGTACAGCATTTTGAAACAAAGCATTGAGATTTCAGCATATTTATACTTGTATGTGCCAGGATTTATTCACTTTCTATTCATTCTGATCTCTTCAAATAAATGCCAGATACTGGTGAAGGAGAAACTCTACAGTGCCATATTTTTCATTTTATAGTTGATGTAATGCTGGTGATATCTGTCTCGCCAATTTGAATATTGTCCATTTCTCTTATTCTGTGGAAGAAAATAACACTGTGACTACAGTTTACATCCTTGGTGTTCTCAGGTGCAGAAGGAGTTGACCTGGCTCAATTGCATGGTAATTACACCTGGAAGGCATATAGGTTATGGCAAGCATTTTTGAATCATGGGTTACATTGTTAGACCTCCCCCCACCAATGTATACTCATAGCAGGAATTAGCATGATTTCAGGTTCAACCATTTAATTTACATGCTTGCCAACTGCAAAGATGGGCAGGTAACAAATAAAATGACCCCGGGCATAGATTATTAAAGTCTAAGTATTGTGAAAATACATTTAATAAAAAGAAATAATACAATAAATTATGTGGAACTAACTGCCCAGTGTATCATAATAATGTGTAAAGTTCAAAGTAGGTAGTAAAGAAAATACTTCAGTGGGGAATATTTCTAGACAGGTATATTGTTCTATTAGCTATTTTTCTGTTTGTAGAGTGTTATAAGAGATGGGTATTTGACTTTATTGAAAATGTTTGCTTATTAACGTATGAGATGTAGCCACCTGTTTGTGCCTACAGTGTCTCTTAGATTAAAATGTTCACGTGAATCCTTCTCATATTGTGTGCAAGGGTATGAAGCTATATCATCTTGGATGGAAACAAATTACGGTACTGACCCTAGTAATTCTGTGTTTCTGGTAATGTTTTCAATTTCAGGTTTGTGTGTTTTCATCTTTGTGTGGTATGGTTTAATCAAAGTAAGGGTTTTATGTAAAACTCTAAATGAATCCAGCAGTAATATAGTGCAAACTTTATTTCAGCTGCTAATAAAATAATACTTTACATTGACTGTCCCCCCATGCAGTACATAAGGACTGTGTATCTGTTGACCAGTAAGCTAATGGAGTGGTTTCTCAATACCTTCACTCTCCATGTTTTGGATGTTTGGACTGAGTATTCTGGAAAGGTTGTCTGTGTACCCCCTGCCATGAAAGATGATACTGCCATTCTAGCTATCTGGAATTTTGTAAATAATTATATGTAATTTATGAATATCAACATGATTCATATGCTTGTGTTAAAATGTATTAGAACTGTGTGTTGTCTCTATATCAGACTGCTGGCACAGAAGTGTGTGTAAAGTACTTAAAGATGTATCCACAGTGTACCCTACTGGAAAAGAGCAGAAATGCGTGTATACTATTTTAACTGTGTAAATGTATATAAAGAGTGGAAACTGGAACATAGAAGGTTAACTTGCAAAACTTCAGAAAAATGGTTGAAATTAAATTGTTTTATAACTGCGCCATAAAAGTTAGTTTCAATGCAGCAAGGAGACAGGATGTCTAAAACTAGGGAGCCTTCTGCATTGTCTTGTAAGTGTTTTATTGTTTTATGTCTCCTGGCAGTTGCAAAGATCTGAGGGTGATGTATTTTTCACAGGGAGATGCTAAATGCTGGTAGCTTCTGACAAAGTTGGGTTTAAATTGGGAACTAAAGTCAGGTGACAAAAAGTGATGTCATCCTGCAAGCTAACTCAACAGTAATATTTGATATTAATTTAAGAACTCTCTGAGTGAGAGAGAGACATGAAATTTTGTATTTGTCTTTGACTTGACAGCATCAGTGGGGAAAACCCATTCACCAAATCTGCCTTGTCTAGATCTGTAAGTAAATTACCTAGGGTACAGTAATTTCTCTTAGATACAGTTAGGAATATAATGAAGTATAGCTTAGATGTTTTCTGTATTTATTTGAGACTGTCCTGCAATGTTTTTTTTAAATATTTCCTGTGATTTTGAACTCTGAAGTTACTGTGATGATTTACTGAGTATTTTCTTGTTCTTTTATTATTTATTATTAAATATATTTAAACCTATCTTTGTGACTGATATTTGTGAGACATATCTAAGCTCTTAGCGTACATGCATATCTATTTGGTGACATTGTGCAGGCCACTACTAGTAGCCTTGCTCTTGGTCAAACTACCATTTGGATTAAGAGTAACATTACACTGTAAGATTAGAAAACCTTTGTTAAGGGCCTTAAAGTAGCTGATAAAGGGTTCTGGTGGCAGTGATAACTATCTTATAGTCTAGGCAGAAGGGGGCATAGCTAGTAAACCTGTGCCAGCCTTTCCCAGGTGTGTGTGTGTGTGTGTGTGTGTGTGTGTGTGTGTGTGTGTGTGTGTGTGTGTGTGTGTGTGTAAAACAAATCTCCAAGAGTCTGTGTGCCAGCTACTTGGGCAGGGACACAAAGCACTGGTTGGACATAGAAAATGTTAGAGGACCTGGCTTGGAATCCTGGCTAAGGACTCAACTCTATAGCTGTGCCAGTGGGGAGTCTTATTGGTTATTAGGAGAAAGAGCCCAAGACTGAATGTGGTCTCTGTGTGCTCTTAAGGGGAAACTGCACTTTACTGTGTGTGTACTTGTCATCTTGCCAGTGTGTATGTCCCCTACTGTTGGCAGTGGTAAGGATTGAGGCTCCTTGATTACTGGCCCACTGCTAGGGTGTCACATCCCCATCTGTTGCATTCCATTGGGGGCTGCAGAAAGCTGCAGTAGAAATGATGCAGGCTATCCTGTGATTTGACAACCTCCCCCCTACTTTTCAGCTGCATTGAGAGATGCCAGGGAGCCATGCTACTAAGGGATTTGTATTACTTATTATACTTTGTTAATATGGTGGTTGGACTTGTCCAAAGGCTCTTTTCAACTAACTATTCGAGCTAATATGAAATAATTCACATACATCTGTAACACAATGTCAATACAAAAAAGAAAATTTTAAAAAGATCAACAATGTTTCAGTTGAGCACCAGTGAAGTTACTCTAATAGAAACTTTTTGTTATAGATTTTGAAATAAATATTACATCAGTTCAGTGGAGGTGTAATGTAGAAGTGCAGGAAATAGTGTTTAATGAAACATGGAGTCAGTTTAGGGGTGAAGTGAGAGCAGACAGAGTTGTATATAGAAGAGAGAAATGGAAAAGGGCAGTAGGGGATGGGCAGATGAAAATATAGTGAAATCTGGCAATAGGTGATAAAAGGATGTTGAGTGTTCCTTTCATAAAATGAAAAACTGGAATAATAAGATTGCTTTCATACCATACTTTTTTCAGAACCATTTTTAATACATCCAAGTTGTGGCACTGGCATGGGGTTCAAACATTTATTGGCATTTATTTTGCATAAGGGAGGCTACATCTGCAGCTATTACAGAACTGGTGTTGCAGTGATCTGTGGCGATGGTGTAGGTTATAGTGGAACTTGGTTATTGTTGGCTAGGGTCAATCTTTAATACTATGCAGAGCTGTCAAATATTTAAGGCAGGAGTGAGTAAATTAACCATAATTCACATTCTTCCCTACCACAGGCGATTATAGTTACATTTATGTATAATCTTTTTGTAGAGACACATAGTCCATTTTAAATATTTTTAGTGCAGCAGACCTTTGAGCCATTTGTGGCATTTCATAAATATGTGCAGAAATTTTGAGTTCTTTTAAAAACTATAGTATTGATTTCCATAAAATAACATTTTGGGCTGGCTTTTTGAGGCCAATTCTTATAAATAAAACAACTCCATCATTTGTGAATTCATTGTGCCAAACGTAGTTGCAGATTAAATATGTGAAAATCCAGCATTGTGTTCATTGTTCAGATTCTTTTTATATGTGTGTATTTATTTTTTATGACTCAAGTTCAGGGTTGAATGTAGTAGTCTGAATTCACATAAAGCACAAGGTTGTTGTTGTTTGTCTTTCGGCTTTTTCCGGGTAAGGAGTCGCCACAGCGGAACTCCGGTCCGCTAATGATTGGCAGTAGATTTTTATGAAACACCGAGGTGCCAGCTCGATGCCCAACCTTCAATGAAGGCACGCCCATTTACGCACGCATGACTTTCGAACGCTACCCAACTGTGGGGAGGACATGCAGACTCCACACAGAAGGCACTCCCAAGCCAAGCCGAGAATCAAACGGGAAACCTCTTGCTGTGAGGTAACAACACTTCCGCCGTAGCACCATGGTAGTATACATAAAGCACAAGGTACTAAAGAATAATTACATGACATGCAGACATGCATGTTTGCGTGCACTATGTCTGCACATAAACATGTTAATGTGTGCATCTGTTTTATTCAAGGCTGCATGCAGCACCCTGTTCTTTTCACACACAGAACTGAGTGTTAAACTATATGCACATGTGTGTGTGTATGATTAAATGCACTAAAAACTTTCCTATTTCCCCCTTTCATTAGCATTATCTGAGTGAACAGCAGTTAAACCAGTGTTTTTACTTGCTTGTTGAGTTTCATTAGTTTTCAGAAATGTTTATTGGACTCAAATGTTTCTTTAGATTCCCATCTCCTTTCATAGGAACATTGTTTAATCTGGTGAAATGCAAATATTCCAGAGATGCTTACAAAATGCAATTTTTGCTTTCTGGCATACTTGGACCTCATCACTACAATCCATTAAAGACATTTCATTGGCTACTTGTCAGCAGCGGTGCAACTCTCCTGCTCAACACACACTTGTTCTAAATCCTAAGCCTTGGTTACTGTCCACTGTTGCACATGTAGCTGTCCATCAGAACCAAGTATTGTCCCAGAAATTATGATGCCAGCTCTCTTAAACAAGCACCCTTTTAAACTAATCATAGGTAAGTGTGCCTTTCAAATAAGCCAGGCATCACAGAATAAAATATCAGAAATTAACAGATCTCTTAACCATTATAAATACAGCTAAAAACTGTTGTATAAGAAAACCAATGCAGATGCTTTAGGCATATCGGATACATAAGAGACACTGGTTAAACTAAATAAATTCAGTAACATAATCATGCTACCAGCACAGTATTTATTCTCATTTAAATCATTCTAATTAAACAGTAAGCACATATGTTGATATTCAGGCTGTACATATGAATGTTAATAGTGTAACTTTTTTATTGTGCAGTTATAAATACTTTCTCTCCTAGTCTCCAATTTCAATTCTTTGTACTACTGAATTTGTATGTATTTTGCTCTTCAAACGAACATGACTCATGTCTGAAGAATCAGTGTGATTGAGGAGTCAACTGACATGCCTATTTACCCCAGTTAAAAAATAGTTTATGAAAAAAATGGCCTTTTGGTGTGGCTTAAAATGACCTCTAGTAAACACATGCGTGAATGATGTGCAAGCGTGTGCAAGCTCTTGCATCTGTATGGCTTACGAATACACGTACTGCCTTGTACAAATACAGTGCCTCATTCAAGTATCTGCCTCGAAGCAAGACAGTGATTTACAGTGACGCATTTGTTTCTGTAGAGAGAGAGTTTCTTTCTGTCTTGCAGACTGCCAGCTGATAAGGTTATTGTTTGCATATTGGGCAGTTTCCACCAGCAGTTAGGAATACCTCCATGCAACCGTTTTTTCCAGATAAGCCATTTATGTAACTGTATTTGTCTTCTTAATTGTATGTGATTTTACTATAGACAGCTCCACCTTTTCCCCAGGCCTTTTTGACAGACACCAAATGCACAGAATGCAGTACAGTAAACAGTTCTGCTTCTACAAACAAGAATTTTTCTTTTTGCAGCCTCCCCAACCACCACCCCTTGCATGTAAAGCATGATGTTCTGTGTCTGACAAAGAATTTTGTTAATATCCAGTGATATTGTTAGTCCAGTAGAAAGCTGTGTGGTCTGTGAACCTGTAGTGATTATAGGTGACTCTGAAACTGTTACAGATTTTTAAGTGCCTGGTTGTTCCATGCCGGGATTACTGAAAACTTGCGTGCTCTGATGAGCTAATTAAGGATCCCTTTCTGGGCCTGCTGTTAGCAAGAAGAGCTTGTTACTGATGCTCAAGTGTCTGACACAAGAAATGTCTGCAAGGATTTTTATGGCCTGCCTAGTGGTATAATTTTTACTTTTCATGTAAAGTAATGCAGGTTGTTTTAAGGGTATGTGAGTTTCAAACAGAAATTTTTTTGTCAACTGGGTTTATGATCTGGTCTTGGAGAGCCTTTTCTGTCATAACCTGGACCACAAGGGCAAGGCTAAATGCTGTATAGATACAGATTGTTAGAGCCACAGTTGAACATTGGACATTCTGTGCTATAACACAGAACTAAACCAGTGGGTAACCATGCTGCCTAATGTTAGTTTCAAGCTTGTGTATGAATGTACCCCGTACAACCTACTAAGGCATTTGTCACTTAAACTGTGACAGTCCATTGTGCCTCTGTTTAGTGAAACTGCAGCGCAGTGGATGTTTGCATCATCCTGCAAATTGCAGGCATTTTCTTCCAATTCACTTAATGGGATGCAGTACCCAGTCATGTCAGCCTTTTTGCCCTACCTACAAAATCACATATAGAACATGGAGTATGTTGCTGCCCTTTGACAGGTGCTCCTATTTGCACCACTGCAAACCTAGTTACTCCTCCAGTGCAGTAAATTAACCATACAGCTTTTTCTACTTTCTTCGTCAGACTGTGGGAGTTTGGCAGTTCCCACTGTGTGGTTGACTCCCTGGAATGCTGATGTCTGTGCCAGGCTAAAACAAGTTTGTATACTGTTGTGAAGATTACTGGTAGAGCTGGAAAGACTCATTTTCATCGGATGTATCCCATTTTCAGAAAGTTAAAAGTAAAAAAATAAATTAAAAAAAAAAAACTTGTAAAGATTTACTGAATACGTTTTGTGTTTGTATTAGAAATGATAAAATTAAGCTAGTGTAAGAGAGACCATGCAGTATGCACTTTCTGATAGTACCTTAAAATAATGCCGTGAAATGGAATAAAGCAGAGAAAGGGTCTTGTCATTATTTCTACAGCAGACTCATTGAATATCAGCTCACAGTTTGTTAGCTGGAGAACTCTGTCAATAAGAAAGTGAATTTAAGACATCAGCTTAACTGAGTTTAAAAAAAAACAAATGCATTTTTGTGATTCCCCACCCCCTGCCAGGGCCGGGTGCTTCCTCACACTGACTTTCATAGAGTATCCTTTACATCCCCTGCTATTTGTATATACTGACCTCAACATTACGGTACGTAGTTCCCTCTACTGACATCAGACTTCTGAGCTACTAAGAGTCATCACACTCTAGTTGTGGGGTTGATTTATTTTTTTATCCAGTTGTTGTTGTCGATCTTTATTTGGATTGGAGTTAAAAATCTATATCTGCTGCTTTTAAGTGCAGGTATTGGTTTATATAAGGCATTTGCTGTAGAAGAGAGCAGCCCTGGGTGGCCATGGTGGTGCAGCGGTTAGCGTTGCTGCCTCACAGCAAGAGGTTCTCCGGTTCGATTCTCGGCTGAGGTGCCTTCTGTGCGGAGTCTGCATGTCCTCCCTGTGGTCGTCTGGGTTTCCTCCGGGTGCTCCGGTTTCCTTCCAAAGACATGCAGTAGGTGGATTGCACACTTTAAACTGGCCCTAGGTGTGAGTGTGCGCATGTGTGTGCCTTCTGTGGAAGGTTGGGTGCCGGGCTGGCAATTCGACACCATAAAACTCCCCTGCCAATCATGAGCTGACAGATGATCCACTGTGGTGACCTCTAATTGGGAAAAGAAGAAGAATTTGCTGTAGAAGAGCTGAAGGAGTTTGTTGGAGTGTAGAAATGAAGAAAAAATACAGGAAAACTAGTGTCCACAATGAAATGCTTACCTGGTGCCTCTTTTGAGTTTGAACCAGTAAACTGAGTGTTGCTGTGAAGAAATAGTAACATAGCTGTCTTTGTAATGGAAGCTGATCTGAAATCTGGCAGTAGGTTTAATATCTGAAGGTTTTGTTGTGGTGGTTGTTGGATAAATTCCTTGCGCAAGATTCAGTTCTGTGGTTGGTAGATTATTTTGCACTAAGAGAGTTGTAATATAGTTAACTCTATTTAGCCAATTAAATATTATTTTAATTGAAGAGATGGTAGAGAATTCATCTTAATAAGGCCTTATTATGTCAAGGCAGTTCAGATGCTGTGTCCCAGTTCAAAACAATTATCCTTAATAACAGCTGTTTGCTCATCCAATATTTCTGACAGAGTGCTCTGTAGGGAATTTTTAAAATATGTCAACTCACTACTCTCCAAAAATGCATGTTCCCATTTACCTCTTTTTTCCCCATCACACCTGCAACATATGCTATATACCTGATGAAAAAATTTGGTTAGAACATAAAAATACATATACAAACACTTCCAAGCAAAGATATTAAACCTTCTAGACTTTGTTCCATACTTGGGAGCCATACTTAAGTCCTCCTGTTTTTCTATTGCAAATTGCTATTCTAGTCTTTCTTCCCAAACTTTTCTAACCCTCATCTTCTTATAGTTATCATGCAGTATTTTACATGCCCTGCTAAATAGCCTTTTTATAACAGCAGCTTCTGTCCTAGTTTGACTAAACCCCCAACCAGAGCAGGTTTTCACTTAAGATGCTGCTATCCCTTTCTCTTTGCCTATACTCTGATACCAATCCCTGATAGGGAAGGCAGTCTCTAGCCTGCAGTCCAAATGTCTTCTTGGCCTCATCTCACTCTATTACCTTTCCAAGTTTAGTTATATGCTTCCAATACCTTGGTTTCTTTGCCATGTTTCTCCAGTAAATCTGGACCCCTTTTTCTTATTTTCTGTACCCACTACTTGTAGCCATCCCTACTGGCAAAATCTCCTTTCACCATTCTCATGTTGGCTTAGTTCTTTCTTTGAATACTTTCTGCTGCGTCATAGTCTGTATGGTGGTGGTTGTTCTCCTTAAGGATCTGCATACAAAAATCCAGTCACTCTTTAATTCTGCCCCCCACTTCATCATCATCCCTTTCCATTTCAAATTATAACCTTCTGCTTATGCTAAGTATATGAATATTAACTGTGTCTGGCTTTGAAATATCCCTTCAAATTGGGTAAGACTAAATCACATTGTTCTATTGGAAGGATCAATTTAATCCCATTTAACTCCTGTCCTCTTCCCCTCCCAGATAAATTCATTCAACTGTTTATTAATCATTGTCCACAACTTCTGGTTGATTAAAATTAAAGGGACTAAAAACATTTTCAATGCTTGTATCTTACTATACATAAACAGAGCTTGCAGTGTCTCAATTTTTGTATTACCTTTCATTTAGTCTGTGCCTACATATCCTTAGCTGCCATAACAGAATCCTTGTACAACTTATTCTTAATAGCACTGATTAAGACTTTGCTCAGCAAAGGTAATTGGAGAAAGGTGACATGTACAGGTCATGAATTTAGACTGCAGGTGTGGATATATGGATATGTTTTTTTTTTCCTTACTTGCATGCCTCCTGCCCTATTTCTGTTTTTATTGCTGATAATCACTTACCAAAAGAACTTCTCCTTGTTTATTTGGTCTCTCGGGCACTCTTTCCTCCTCCAGACTTGCTCCGACTCATGGTTTTGGCCAGAGAGCAGACTGAAGCTTGTGGGCTAGCATCATATTGCTGACCAAAGAATTTCCTCCCCTGTGTGTACTCATCCATCCTGGATGTATCACCCCACCTCTGCAGTGACTGCTACTGGCCTTCACCTATTCCTTTTTAGGGTAATGCTCCCCCTTGCACATCATAGGTTGTAGGTGAGTATTTTTGATAGGCGATTAGCAACAGGAAACATCTGTTTACAGTGGGAATACTGTGAACATACTATTGATTTTGATAGTGCACTGAAAGTTTAATAAGTACAATAAAAGGATGGCTATTATATGAAGTGGAGTTTTCTGAAGTGTCCTTTTGTTATATTTAAAGCTGAGTTACAGAGACAATGAGAGGGAGCAAAAGGCAAGAACTGGGATCAAAAATATGTGCCTGTAACACTGAATAGATTGAGAAATAGTTAAGAGTAACAGAGGATAACAAGGACCCTAAGGATTTTAGTAGATGTGGTGACTAAGGTTGAACAAGGTCACCAGTTAACATCTCATTATTTAGAAGGAATAGAAATGTATTCTGCTACATATAATAAAAGCTAGTGCAAATAATCCATCACAAGTAGCGAGGGTCTCTTCAGACCCAAACAATTTTAGACCCGCCACCTTGGTATTCTACTCAAGGTCATGTGGAGCTTATCCAGAATGACATAGTGGACCTAAGTATGAATTTAAGACCAGATCACGGATATTAAATTTTATGGAAGCCTTTGAAGGGGTAACAGCAACATTAGGTGAAGGGTTGACAGTACATATGTTCTACTGTGATCTTGCTAAAGCTTTAAACACCATTTCGTATAAGGCAGCAATTGACACATTAAATAGCATTAAATGTAAATCTTACGTATTTCAGTGGATAAAATAGTCAAGGTGGGATTACCTGTCTGTCTCAATGGGGGGTTACCATCTGTATTCCACCAGGCTGTGTACTGGGACCACTTTTTGTATTTGTCTTCCCAGATAAAAATGGGAAAATTTCTGTGGATAGCTTTAATATGCTGATATTCAAAAACAGGTTAGCATAGTTAATTCAGTAAAGTGTGCCACAGATCTCTAAGAGGGACCACAAAAATTATGCACACATGATGTAGTAGTAATGGCTTGCCTTTTAATGTCAATAACACCATGAAATTTGGAAAAATCAGACACAGATTATGATACCATTAAAGATCTTGGGAAAGTACCGAGTACCAGATAAAAAAAGTTTTGAGTATTGTATCTACCAAGGTCAGACAAGCATGTTCTTAAGACTAATTACCACAAGTATTTAATTGTACTACTTTATACTTCAGTGATTAAGCTATGATTGGATACAATGCCATATACCTTTACATGACTTGTTCTAAGATGACTATGATACTATCTTTGATAACCTTTGAATAAGTCTCTGGAAGAGCTAAAACAGTACTTATCAGAAAATTATAAGACTGGAAAACTTGTACCACTCAGAAAGGCTTCAGGAACTGTTTATTTTCTGCCTGTTTGCAAGTTTACTAAGAGGTGACCTCTCCCTTTTGAATAAGGTAAAGTTTAAGCTAGTTTGGGGTGCACTTGTGGGGGTGCCAACACCATATTAGGGATCCAGTATTAAAAAATACATTTCTGTAATTGTGTGGGTAGGGGAAGAGAATAGTTGTGTAAAATCTTACCATAACCATAGCTGTCCTTCTCTTCTATATGCGGCAGTATTCATAACATAGGGGAGTCTGTCTCCACCTTACTCGTATGTCTGGCCAGTATACCAAAGTCTAAATGCTACTGTAAGGTACGTGTGATGCTGCATATCAGTTAGCGTATGTCGACCATAAAGAGACGTTGGGTATAAAGAGGATGTCAGCATGTACCTGCATCAGCACCAAAGCACCAGCCTGATAAAGTGAGAAAACATGTAACCAGGGACAAACATCATGAGGAAGGCAGGGGGGGGGCGCAATACTGCAGCATATAGAAGAGAAGGACATCTATGGTTATGGTAAGATTTTACACAGCTATTATATGTCTTTCTATTCATATGCTGCAGTATTCATAACATGAGGTAGAATGCCAAAGCTCATGCAGAGGAGGAACTGGGAGGAGGAGCAGTAACATTTTTCACAACGCCATGGAGAATAGCTCTGGCAAAACCTGCCCTTGACCTGGAAATGACATCCAATTTATAGTGCTTGGTGAAAGTATGAACAGAAGTCCAGGTAGCTGCCTCCAAGATAGAGGATGCATCCAATCCTTTATCCAATCCTTTAAAGAAAGCCCCAGAAGAGGACACTGCCCCTGTTGAATGTGCCTTTACAGGAGAAGAGAGTTCCTTTCCATTGGCTGAGTAACAGAAAGAAATGTTTTTAGAAATCCAGGAAGAAATAGTTTGCTTGGAAACAGGTTGGCCCAGAGCCCTTAGGTGATAGGAAATAAACAATCTCTCGGACTTACGGATAGGCTTATTTTTGCTCAAGTAGTATCTGAGTTGTCTAATTACATTCAATGTGTAGAGGATCCTCTCACTGGAGGATTGGGGGAAAGGAAAAATAGTAGAGAGATTGATAGCCTGATTCAGGGATAATTCTTTAACCACCTTGGACATAAAGGATGGGTTAGACTGAACAGAAACCCTGTCCCTATGAAACACTGTAAAGGGAGAGGAGGCCATAATGGCTTGCAGCTCAGAAACCCTTCTGGCAGAGATAATAGCCACTAGAAGAACTGTTTTCCATGTACAATCTTACAGGGAAGATGTCATTGCTGGTTCAAAGGAGGCTAGGGCAAGTTTCTCCAGGTCAAAATTGAGATCCCAAGGAGGAGGCACTGGTTTCCTTGATCGTCTAATGTGAAGGACGTCTTTTAGAAACATCTTGACTTCCAACCTGGAAGCTAAAGGAAGAGACAGTGGTAAACATGCAGAGATGGCAGAAAGATGAGCCTTGACTGAAGAATAAGACAAGCCACTCTTCATTAAGTCACACAGGTAAGACAAAACCACTGGGACCTCTACTGATAGTGGTTGTAAGTGTTTTTTGAGACACCAGATGAAAAACCTCTTTCATTTGGAGACATCGGATTTCCTATTAGTGGGTTTTTTGGCCTCCTGCAGAACTTGTAGTACGTCCTCAGTATAAAAGTGTCTGAAGGGAATTAAAGCCATAGCACCCACAGTGTCAAGTTTAGGGTTGACATTTGTGGATGCACTAGAGTTCCCTTGTCTTGTGTGAGTAGATCCATACTGTGGAGTAACTTGTGGCAATTGCCCTTGGCTAAATGTAAGAGGAAGGGGAACCAATGCAGTCTTGGCCAAAAGGGGGTCACCAGCAAGATTTTTGGCTGTTCCAGCTGAATTTTCAGCAGGACCTTCTGGATAAGTGGGAAGGGGGGATGCATACAGAAACATCCCCTTCCATGGAAAGGACAGTGCATCCACCTTCCAAAGGATGTGGTATCCTGGCACACTACTTGGGAAGCTGTCTGTTCATGGGGGAGGCAAAAAGATCTATCTGAGGAACACCCCAACAATGGCCCAGATCCAGAAACACATCCTTGTTTAACATCCACTCATGGGATTGAGTCATACTTAGAGAGTCTGCCATCACATTCTGAGGTGAGGGAATGTAAACAGCCTGAAGAGAAACCTGACTCTGGTAGGTTATCTCCCAGGCATATAATGCCAGTTTACAGAGTATATAGGACTTTGTTCCCCCCTGTTTGTTGATATGACAGATGACTGTGGTACTGTGTGTGAACCACCCTAGAACCCCTGGTGAAATCCTGGACTTGAAGATTTTGAGGGCAAAGATCAAAGCTCTCATTTCCTTTATGTTGGTGTGCTCCTTTGTCTGAAGTCTGGACCACACATCCCTGACCTTCCAGTTTTCCAGAGTTGCACCCCAGCCTGTGTCTGATGCATCTGTGTATAGATCCTGGGTGGGTGGAAAAGGTTGAAGGGGCAGGCCTGGACTTCGCTGCTCTAACTCCTTTATCAAACAGGGTAGGAGGGTGACAACAAATTCCAGAGGGTGAAAGTGTTGCTTCCAAACCGTTCTCAGGAACCATTGAAATTTCCTCGTATGTAGTCTGGCAAAAGGAAGCATTGGTATAGTTCAGGCCATGAACCTCAGGAGGCACAGGTACTCCCTGGTGGTCAGAGATTGAAGAGGTAGTAGGATCTGGAAATAGGAGGTAAGAGACAGGATATTTTCTGAGGGTAAACAAGCTATCATTCTGCTTGTTAGAATCCTGCTCCCCAGGAAGACATGATCCTGGGAAGGGATCAGGGAAGACTTTTGGAGGTTGATAGTAAATCCTAGCCCTTTCAGAAGGGACATTGTGTAGGAAAGATTGTCCAGGAGGGTGTCTGAAGATGGAGCCTGGAGAAACAGGTCATCTAAATATGGAACTATCTGTATGCCCTGTAGCCTGCAGTAGGCTATGATAGGGGTTAAACATTTTATGAATACCCTTGGTGCCATAGATAGACCAAAGGGAAGAGTGCAGAACTGAAAATGAGAGAAAGCAACAGAAAAGCAAAGAAATATCCTGAACCATTGGTGAATAGGGATGTGAAGATAGGCATCTTTTATGTCCAATGACACCATGAAGGCCTGTGGAAGGATAAGAGAGAGAAGAGTAGGTAGAGTCAGCATGCAAAAGTTGGGGACTTTCGGAAAGGTGTTTAAATTGGAAAGGTCCAGAATGGGCCTCCAAGGACCATCCTTTCTTGGGACCAGAAACATCCTAGAATAAAATCCTTTTCTCCTTTGAGAGGGTGGTACCCCCTGGATAGTGCCCTGAGAAAGAAGAGAGGAGAGGAATAGTGGGAAGAATTCCAATTGGTCCTGTGGAGGTTTTTGGGATACTCTTGAAGGAAAGAGGGGTTTCCCATACCATGAAATAGCCTTGACTGATGATAAAAAGGACCCAAGAGTCCTGGATGTTCTATTTCCCAGCTGAGAGGGAAAGCGAGAAATGAAAAGAAAGACGAGTAGAAGGATCTGGGGGTTAGTAGTCACGGACTACTAGGTTTGGTCTGAAAAGGCTATTTCTGAGAAGGTGTGAAAGAAGCAGACTTAGAAGGAGCCTGTCTCCTAGAATCCTTCTTACCTTTGGATGGGAGAGATTTAGTTGCCTTCCTTATAAAGGTGGTTCTGGCTGGGTAGTTTCTGTGGAAGCAGGGAACAGGAGAGACAAAAATGTATTTTAAATCCTGGAGTTACTTCCCCTTTTCCTAAACAGTTTTAAAAAGCTCTGCAGCTGCACTGCCCGATAAGGTTTTATTGTCCAGAGGGGCATCCATAAGGTTAGCTTTAATATCAGGTAAAGGCTGTAGTCTAAGCCAGGAATACATTCTCAGGACCAACCCAGTAGCTGCAACCCTAGCTGAAGCCTCCAAAGCTTCATAACTGCATTTGATGGAGTGCCTGATAACCTGGGAGGAGGAATTAAGAATGGTTGAGAGCTTGGCTTTGGTGGGTGAATCCAGTTGCTCTGATAGGAGTTTCACTGCATCTGCTAGAAGAGCCTGGGAATATTTGGCCATGTACATCTGATAGTTCATTGCCCTGAAAGCCAAGGCTGCAGACATATACACTTTTCCCCGCAGTCTCTCCATGACCTTACTCTCCTTATCAGAGCGGAGCAAAGAGGTGGAAGGCAAAAGCTTGGAAGCTTTATCTGCTCCCACTAAAACAGTAGCTGGATCAGCAGAGGGTGCCTTAAAAAGGTATTTGGGATCCTCAGGCAACTTGTAAAATCTCACTAAAAAACTTTCCTCAGAGATCAAGAATACAAATAACTAAAATACTTCTTAATATAAAGGAATGACGAAGGAGCCAGTAATTAAGCTTTTGTCCTTTTAATGGTGTCAAGAACTTTATCAAACAACAGTGAAGGTGAAAACCACAGAATATATACCTTAGTGGGTGTTACCAAAATAGATTGGACCACTGAAACAAGACAGTAAATAATTAATGTAAATACCAGAGCCAATAAAAAAATGGAAATTATATTAAAATCCAAGAGAGTTCAGTGACTACATAAGCAAGTGCTGTAAAAGTAAAACTAGTGAGTGAAAAACTCATGTTAATATATGCATAAACCTTTTAATCTGTCTGGGTGTTTGGGAGCTGGAGGCTTGGAAGCAGCAGTGAAGGCATCCAAGAAGGCTGGCAGGACAGGGGGGATGGCTGATGGATTAGCAGATTCCATCTGAAGGAGGTCATAGTACCTCTTCTGTATCTCAGAGACCTGGCAGTAATCCCACTTAAAAAAGTCCTTCATCCTCAAGATGGTCTCCCCAAAGGAAATCTCCTCTCCAGGGGAATCCGTACCATTAGATTCCTCCTCTGGGGAGGCATATCCTGGAGGAGAAGCAATTTGAGTACAGTAAACCAGGGACTCATTCCCTGATGAATCCTCCTCTGCAGAAGAGAAATCCTCTGAAGGCCTCTTCAAGGGGGTAGAAGGAGAAAGGGTCAGTGAAGAAGTAGAAGGGGCAGAGGTCTGGTGGAGGGTCATGAAGGCATTAAAGAGGCCTTTGGTAAAGACCTGCCAGTCAGGAGTTAGATCAGGTGCCTGGTCCTGAGGAACCAGAGAAACTTGTTTAATTTTAAGTTTCTGCTTCTTTGGAGTCTCAGGAGCTAGGTGGTGAAAGGTTGATGAGCCTTATGTCAGGCAGCATTCCAAAGCCTCAGTAGTTACATTTTCGTGCACAACAATCTAGATTGATGCCACACGGGCCCCCACCAGTGACCAAATCAGACACCTGTGAATCTCTCTGGGATGTGCCTGCAGATTCCTTGATGGCTTCTGCAGTGGCATCTGTCGAAGGAGGGTCTACAGATTCCAAAGTGGCCTCTGGGCATTCATCGGCCTGGGGAGGAAAGCCTAAAAATAGAGGGAGGAACCATTGAGTCAAGCCATGTCTTATTATAGAGCCTCTTAAAGCCCCTTCTCTCTACTCAGTCTACTATAGATTGCTGAAGGGTGATCTATGCTTGGCATACAAAGCATCTGCAATCCCCACACTTATGAATTTCCTGCATGTTCATTAAGTCAAACAGTACCAGAAATGCAGGGTCTAAGGACATGAATTTTGAATGTGACTAAAACAAAACATGCTGGAGAGACAGATATGTGTCCCCGAGACTGCCCCTCTTATAGAACAGGCTTCCCATCCATGTGAAGCTGAGATTGTCTATTACTCAATATAAGCACAACATAGACCAGTGGATGGGGAACTGGAAATTTACACTGGGCATGGCACCCAAGTCCCTTATGGACAGAGGTAGCTTATAAATGCCTGGCTGTCAAAGTCTTGTTAGGATATAGGATAGCATTATTATTTTGGGAAAACTTGGCTAGGCTAGAAAGCATCCCCCCCAGGTTTTTAGCCTAGTAACAATTTATGACTCTATGGAGGGCCTCCAGTATCATCTCCTCAGCATCTATAAACTTGAATTTGTGAGTGGATGTGGAAGCACCACTATATGCAATACATTTCTTTGGATCCTGTTTTTAGGTGCAGATCTGTTAGTGTGGAAAACTGGAATTAGCAGCCTTGCTCCAGCAAGGGCCTTACTAATCCTTATACTATTACTGCTATCCTACTAAGCCATTGTTGTAGTTGTACCCCAGCAGTAAAATATCAGTATTTGCTATCTTTAATTGAAAGTCAGGCATGTAGGCATACTGAGCACACATTCTCAAAAAAGCAAACAAACACATAACTACAACTGTACAACACCTGAACATTGCAATAGCACTGTTAAAAAAGGTTATGGCTAATTACATATGTACAAGGCACATAACACTATAGTAGAACTGAACATTTTTCTCATCTTGAGGTCAGAAGTGTGTCCACCATCTTGGCTAGCAATCCTGCATGCTGATACATTTGGTATACTTGCAGTCACCCTTAATACACTTTTGGAAAGCACATTTGCAAGTACTCACAAATTAAAATCCCTTAAAGACCAGCCTAAAAGCTTCTGTTGTACAAAGAAATAGATGTACTATATAGATTAAACAGTTATCTTCTTGAGAAGGAATATTTTTCAAAAAGACCTTTAGCAAGACTCAAGCTATGGTTACGGAGTTTTTTCTCCTGTAGCATGATAGGACTCTGTACTTCTTCTCATGCTTATAACTTATAGATTCAACTGCCTGGGTATGATGATCATGTTAATTAGGACTCATCTCATTATTGTTTCTGAATCACTCAAAGGGTACAATAAACAAATCTGGTACACACTGTGGAGATTTTCACATGATGCTGTGCACACACCTGAGCACATGCAGGCAACACAGAATAAAGGCAGACAATTATTTTTTTAATGTTGCGAAAGCTGTCAACCCATATTTAAACATCATCAGATGGAGTGGCTACAGACCAAGCAATCTCAAAAGAATACACAGGTGGGAGGACTGCCATGTTTCATGCCTTAAACAGCTATTGGAACCAGTAAAATAGTACGCATATTTTTTGAGATTGCCATCTGTCTCTCAAATGAGGTGCTAACTGATGCCTGCCATTGCACAGCAGATGGAATATGAGAAAAATATTTTTGGTGCCAGTCATCTGACATTTTTTCCTGACATTCTTAAAGGCTAGAGAGGAAGAGGGCAGTACTCCATTTAGAGCACAGAGGTGGTGTGCAGAGGGGGTCCAAGATTTTTCTGGGCATCCACCATTAGGAGTACAGCCTGAGGCTCCTACAGGAGGGCTTTACTGATTCACAGTATAAGGCTGATGCCTGGAATAGTTTGGGCATGACTGTCACCTATACCACTGGCATGCACAGGAGAATAGTGCAATCACCATTACAGTGACATGAGTTGTTGCAATCCTGACTTCCTTTGCCAATGGAAAGAAGAAGTTAAGGTGTGGTCACCACCTCCATACTGTATGTATAACTTATTTTAGCTACCGAAACAACCTGATAATGTTTGCCAAAATCATGCTTTCCATTATGCCCTTTTTACATTTCTAGATTCTGCTGAAAAGATCAAAAGGATTAACCAGATGTTCAGGAGCAGACTGGAGTACATAAGAGAGCAATGGGGGATTATACATACTGTCATAAAAATGTCAAGATTTGAAAAAAAAAATGGTTGTAGGCATTAACGTGGAGCCTTTATACACAACTGACACATTTATCAGTAATGGCATAGATCAAAAGAATCGGTGTGACTATTCAATGTTAGAAGTGTTTCTTTATGCCTCATCCTGTAGAGCTAGAAAAATGGATCTTTAAGTGTCTTCATTCTCACATTGATGTGAATATCAGTAGGTTCAGTTCTCACCCCCCAAACAGTGCTGTGATCATGAAAAACATTTCATATTTATTTTTCCTGTCCTGCATTATTACTAAAGTTGTACAAGTACCATATATGTAAGATCATAATCATTGGTTTGCTGTATATTTGGCAAGCCTTTGCCTAACACCTATGATTAAAATATGTCTGTGTGAGCAGCATATTTACTTTCTATATGTCCAACTTTCTCTGACATTAAAATGCAACTCAGACCACAGGTGCATGTTGGTCTAACCCCAGTCATTAATCTTTTGTCTGTAATACTGCATGTCAAACTGGCAGTGGTTTCATGAGAGATATACACACACACACACACACACACACACATACATATATATATATATATATATATATATATATATATATATATATATATATATGGGTCTACTTCAAATGAACAAAGACCACTTACCTGAAAACAACATCACTGAGATGAGTTGTCTGAAACCTTATTTGAATGAATGACCATGTTGCTGAAACATTTCCCACGGTAAGTATCCAGTTGGCCAACACTGGGAAATTTGCCCTTTTCTCCACTGTAGTGTGATCCCACAGTTGGTATATTTAGTAAGGGAGGGTGGGGAGTGTAGCCCCCCCACCAGTGTGGGTTTGAGGTAGTGCTGTGCCTTTCGTTGTTAGATGGTGACCAACTGGATACTTATCCTGTGAAATCCTTTGGCATTATGGTCGTTTGTGCAAGTTAGGTTTTGGCAATGTTGCCTCAGTGATTTTGTTTCGATAATGTGGTCTTTCATTGTTTTAAAGTTTATTTATATAAAGGCTTCTGACATTCATGATTATTTAATGCTTTGCAAACTGTATCTGTTTAGCTGTACTGTTAGCAACAATGGTTAGAATGCACTTTTCAATGTATTTGTATTTCTCTTTTTGGCTTCATTTTTATTTTCTTATCCTTATTTGTTTTACTGTGATATGCAATAGCATAGCAACCTGCAACCTGCCCCCGGGAATGTGTGTTGTCCCCACACAGATGGCAGTAGCAGCAACATTACCAACACCACCACCTCACCACCACAATCACCATCACCAGCTGAAACACCCAGCACATCTGGTCCCAGCCTGCTACAGATGCCTCCATTCCTCCTGCTGTACCTGGACCACTTGCATCAGGTAGCCCTACACTGAAGGCTGGTACAGTGGTACCTGCCTGTAGCAGTGTAAGTGGAGGTGAAACCTTTGTAACCCATCATCAGATGGCAGACATTGTGGAAGACATCATCAACAGGTGGTTGACTGTCCACACTGGCCACATGAAGAATTTGCTCCAGCATCTCATTGAGTCACACCCTTACATACTACTGCCTCAACCTCCTGAGCCAGGACCCAATGGTGACAGTACTTTTGCTGACAGTAATCTCCTATTCTGTAGCAACTGGAAAAGACTGCATCTGCAAATATACAATCTATCCCCAACCTGCTGTTCCCCTCACTTTTGCATCCATGCCTATCCCTGCTGACTTGACAATCCTCTCACACCATGGTATTTCCTCTGTTTGTCTGATATCTCCTTTGACATTATGTTCCCCCTACCACATTGTGTTACTCCATACCTGTTTAATCTTTTCTGGATTTTCCTTCTACCTAACCTACCCCAATTAACTTCCTTTTACTTCCCAAGTTTTCCTTCTTTAAAAAAATGGACACCTATCACACAAAAAAGTTTATTCCCTCTACCTGCCTGCTTCTTGCTCATTCCTTATTGGCTCACCATCTGTTCTACCCTCTTGCTGTCTTCCCCTTTTCATCTCTGTCCTAATCTCCTATTTCCAATTTTTAATCTAGGCAAAAAATAAACATATCACACACATGTCCACAAACTTTTTGTGGTCATACATTGTGTGACAGGTGATGAAGAGCATCCTTGATTGCCATTTAAAACCAGTAAGAAATGTCATTTCTTGTAAAGCAAAAATGAAGTCCAGTCTATATCATGAAAAATTATTACCATGAGTTGTGCAAATGAGCTGAGCATTGTTGTGTGGCTGTTGTCAGATATGAAATTAAGTAAAGCTTAAGTCTTTATTCTTCAGCCATGGAGCAGTTTGTTAATGATCTGCTTTGCAGACTGTCAATGTGGTCCCTATCAAATAATCAAACAACCACACTGTCGAACATGATATGGTCAAACCTGTTAAAGTGCAGTTTAAAATATACATAAATAACATTAATTACCTTTAGCCTTGAGTCAAGAATAACTCTTCAGGATGTGCAAACATTTTCTCTTTATTTAAATCCACAGGGTCTATATTAGAATACCGAATGTTTAGGTGATCGAACACCTAAATATTGATCTTTTAATATTGAACAGCACAATGTCGAACGTCCCAGGGAAATACGTCTCTCGGCCACAACACAAAAAACATTACTTTACATCTAAATTAAGTGGGGGGCTTCACCCCCCACACCCCACGAAATGGGAGACTGTGCCCCCCACACACCCCCTGAGTTAAATCGGCCATTCGCTGTTTTTTGCTTTTGATATTAGAAGATCGATGTTTAGGCATTCAATCACCTAAACATTTGGTCTTCTAATATAGACCGAAATCCACATACGTCAGTGCTGGGAGACTACCTTTACAATTTAAAAAAAATCAGTCTCCCCAAGCAGTAAAACTACACAGTTTTTATTTTATTTTATTGTTTATTAGAATCATTCATGCAGAATACTGGTGTTGACCAATAGGATCTCTGCAGACCCTCGTGCTTCTCACTTAGTGCTGCACATGAACACTCAACAATCATGTTTTTAGTATCAATAATGTTTTAGAAAAACACAAGCCATCTAACTTGTTAATCAGTCTTGTTTTCCAACCCTGTATATTTCATTACCAGTAACATTCTAACTCCCCAACATTCCTTGCAACTGCCCATCCCAGCATGGGAAGGTCAGAGCTTACATACATTGTGCTCTTTCTTGATTTCAGAAACCAGTCTTTGTAACATCCCTTAACCCCTTTAGCACTTTCTTGACCTTCAGTCATCTGTTAATACACTTGCAGATTGATATTAGAATGCAGTTTTGAAACACTCAGAACTACAATAAGTAATTGTAGTTTGCATAACTATGCATCTATTTTACGTATAATTTTTAACATGAACAGATATTAAAAAATTCATCAAACATATTTGTAAAGAAATTGTAAGTTAATATGCATTTTGTGTAGAATAATCATGAAAGATGCATTTTTCTCTAACAGACTACATCCTCTGACAGTACTAGTGTCATAAAATACACAATTATATTTTGATGTTCCTTAATTTGATAAATACACTTCATCTGTAGTGATTGAGTTTTCGTTCTTCTTAAGTTTATCATCAGGTACAAATGACATTTCACATGCAGGTGCGATCAAGCACTTTGTGATTATAGCCTTTATAACAGAAAATATTAAAAGAATTAAAGAATAATACCAATTTTTATACATTGTAATATACCAGTTTCCAGGTTACCAAATACACTGCCCAGCCATCTAAAAAGTGTTCATTGTTTAGAAGTACTGTTCAAATCTTTGGCCCTCTGCTCCATGAAATTGGACAACTTTTCTTGTTCATCATGATACTCAGTAATATGAGAACAATGACTTTTATGAGGGCACATGACCCCCCCTTTTCTAGTAAGCATTATATCAAGTACCAATTGGTTCTGTTACACTGCAGTTCATATTACAGTCATTTTTGTTTTCATTTTGTTTTTACTGATTGGTTTTTCAGTGACTCATTGTTTTAGTTTGTTGTTTGGGATAATTTTGCAGTGATCCTAATGATAATGGACATCAGCTGGGTATAACAGCCCTGTGTTTCTAATGCCTAGTCAAACACTCTGCTTGTACTGTGCTGATGAAGTCATAACAAAGCCGAAATATGCATATCCACAGCTAGTGGGGTTTGGCTTTATTGGTCTGAAATTGTCTATTAAAGAGATGAAACAAGTCATGAGCATTCAGAATCGCCAATTAGCTGAAATGCCTGATGTTCATATGGATCATTTGCATATATCCCATGTGCCTCTGATACAAGAGGTTTGGGAGGTCACTCAGTTGAAGTTCTAGCTTTGCTGGAGTTTTCATTTTTGTTTTTACTGATTGTTTTTTCAGTGACCTTCTCACTCATTGTTTTAACTTGTCATTATGATGTAATATGAAAAATGGTTAGCTACCTCCTGAAAAATGTGAGCAAGCATAGTGATTTCAAGCATTGTCCTTTGCACTCCATACCCAGGAGTTAGCTAAAAATACTTGCTCCACCCAGTGGGTTGCTGGCTTATTTCTCAATCTACCTGCTGGAGGGTTCTCTAAATGTTGAATAGCAGGAATAATATAGCCCACAAAACAACACCCTGACCAGTTTGCGGGTAACCATGATCAACACAAATGTAGCAACGATCCTCTATCATGCCCATGCTATGCCCCCAGTCATAGCATCTTAACTGAAAAGAGGTCACCACACTTTCATGTCTAGTGTCATTGTATTTGCTGATTCCCACTGGCATAGTCCCATTTCTGGTATAACGTGTGTCCACAATTCGTTGTGGCAAGCTGAAGATAAACAACCTTTAAAAATTTGTCAGATTACACCAGGTTAGATTAGTGTCACTAAGTTCTTTCTCAAATGTTACCTGTGATGCAGGAATTGGAATCATGGGAATCCCTGCCTTAGAATGTTGAGGTATATGTGAACATGCACAACAGTTTGTCACAGTATACTGTCAAAGAACCAACAGGAAACTTATTTTCTAATGACCAGGTTATTAAAAGAAACAGCAACAAAAACAGAGCAAAGGTAACTGTTGTCATGGGATTCATCATGAGGTGCTGTTTTAGTTGAATTTTTCTCCTTATACATTTCACTGGGCAGATGATTCGTCCTTCACACTTCAATCTTCTTTCACCAGCAATGATGATTCATCTGGAGCACACAACAGGTCTTCTTACAGTGGAATGAGTGAATTCAGGTTAGTTGTCTTGCATAGTGGACCACAGTCCAGGCTGTGAGGATTACAAGGTAAAGGGCCTTTTTATCTCTGACTCAAACCATTTTTCTCTTTGGAAGTCTTTAAAAAAAAACAATCACCCAGCTGCAGCTGGTAACAGGGCTGGTCAGGTGGTGGAGGAAGAGATACAGCTGTAAGAAATGAATAATTTCTTTTTATTATCCATTAGAGTTGATCTTTTCATTTGACACAGGTGGAGCAAATGGAAGGGCTATGGGTCTTCTCATTAATATCTCATAGGGTCTCAGTTTCCTTGTAGAATTCAGTGTCTCTGACCATTTAAGTTTTGCTTAGTACAAATCTTTGAAAAAAATTGTTTTAAAGGGTCCTATTAAACCTCTATACCAATCCAGATGATTGCGGATGGTTGAGACAGTGAAGGCTCAGCTTAAAAAAATGTTCATAGCTCCTTGGTCAAGGAATTAAAATGAGTTTCCTGATTACTGTTGATATACAAGGTACACCAAAATTACAGAATCTGCTTTATGACATGGATGAGGTTTTACAAAAAATAGAAATCATTAATAGAACATTATTGTAAATTATGCACTTTAGTCATCTGGGCAAAGTCCAGCTGTACATTAACAAAAGGACCCCAAGGTGACAGTAGCTAACATTGTCTTCTAAACAATTGCACAGCTATCAACAAACTGAAGTATCAAAAAGGAGACATAAGTAGCATACCAGCTTCGGGTAATTTGATTAAATAAAGCTGCCTTACCTGCATGAGCTAGTAAAAGGTATTCCCTTTCCAGGTAAGGTGGCAAGGAGGCAGGCGTCACCAGTCAGCCATCTGAATGTCACCGTATTCCATCAGAGGATTTAATATATCCATCTTTGAGCCACTTCTGAACTTCTCCCTGTGATGCTTCAGCTTGAAAACTGACACTTTATTAGAATCAAATACGTCATTATTATTAGAGTTTTGCAATAGCATTACATCAGAATTATTACTTCTGTACTCTGATTGGTGACATAATCTGCCAAATTATCTGTGCCCTTTTGATGGGCACTCAATGAAAAATTCTAACAGCAAAAAAAAAAAAAAAAAAAAAAAAACACTATTTTTTTTTGTTAAAACAAAATATTTTTGCGATCAAATCTTCATCTTGATCAGGCACCATCCACAAATTTAATCTGGTGTTGTATATAGGAGTGTCCTTTTAATCCTTTCTAGAAGAAAGCAGATAATTAGTCACATACAAACACACACACACACACTCGCACGCGCACACACGCACACACAATCATGCTCTTTACCATCCTTAGCAATAGATAACAAAGATGCAGGATTTAAAACAGATCAGCATATCAGAGAAACAGATGGATCAGGAAAAGAAAATCTGCACATTCATATTTAGCAAGACATGCAGTCAAGAAGGGCTGAGTTTCATTTTAAGTGATAAAGATGATTCAGAGTGAGGGATAGCTACTGTAAGAGCTTGCTTTGAGATACTAAATGACCAAGAAAACATACTTGAGATAACCATAGCTGTATTTTTTTCTGTTGACACTTTGTGTCCTTTTTCCTGCAGGAATAGTTAAAAGATGTAGGATATTCTGTTAACACTGCTGAAAAGAAGCAGATGCTATTAGTAAATTATTTACATGTTGCACTAACACAGACCCACCTGGAAATGTCACATCCTTTAAATATTTTTTTTAGAATTTGAGAAAATAATGAAAGAGATTGAGTGCATCCTTGTTGCAACCGTGTCCATGCACTTTCCTGTATAAGTCAAAGTAAACAGAAACTGACTTTCAGAATGGATAGGTAGAGAAAAGAATGCTGAACAGAGATCCGTTACAGAAAAATATTTCGCTGTAGATGGTATGCATCTGTATTGTTGCTGGCTTTGGAACCACAGAAAAAGTTGGTAATACTGCATTGTTTACAGACCTCATATCTGGCACAAAACTATAAGTATTTTATTATATTTTTTTATTTTTACAGGGAGAATAGGAGCATTACAAAGACTTTTAGCTGGCACTATTTATTTCTTGTTGTATCAAAGACGGAATTAACAGGTTTGATTTCCTGTTGTGCTTCTGATTTCACGGTCTACTATGGAATTTTAGGAAGGGTTTTGATGGATTCAATTTTATTTTTACTGGTTTTGCAGATTTTAATATACCTACTTCATTAGCATGTTTAACCCATAAGTTAGCAAGTACCTGCTGTAGCAGTTTTCAGTTGTCTGTATGCCTTCGAAAGGCTTTTCTTAGCTTTTGCTAAGAATTGTAATACTCCCCCCCTCTGATTCTGTTGGAACATTTAGGTACACCCCTTCTGATGTACAGTAAATGGTACCACCCAGCTCACACAGAGAAGATTTACTGGTGCAGTTGTACTCAAAGAAAAGAATGCATTTCTTGTCAACTGGACCTAAAGAAATGGGTATAGGTTTTAAAACAGGTTACGTAACAGTAGCATTTGTTACTCCAACTGCCTTTACTTTGTTTTTATACTGGTATTTATCTGTCTGAAGTAAAGTTTAATACAGACCTAGTGTTGCCATTTCCACCAGGGATAGAATTTGTTTTGCATTTATTTCTACCTTAAAATAGGGTCCTTTTTCATCCAGTGGCAGCAAAGGGTCAAGATTTATTTTTGCTTTATTACCCTGCCATAGTCAGTATGGTGATTTGCAGCTCTTAGTAGGGGCTTTAAGTCTTTTTCCTGCGAGTCTGTAAGCACTTGCTTCGTTTGATTTTCTACAGGGTTTGCAAACCCTGCATGAAGGCAGCTCCAATATCTGGTTTAGCTTGGTCATTTGGGTCTGGTCATTTCTGAATGTTTAGCACACTGCTTTAAGATGACTCAAATAATCTGCAGGGGTATTATCTATATTTTGCCTACATGCCTGACACACTTTTTTAATTTAGCAATGCTATCCTTTTATCTATTAGTGCATTTTCTGTGGGAGTGAAATTTGTTATTTTAACCTTTTCAAGTAACTGTGTTCTTATCTCATTTGAAGCAACTTCCCAAAGCAGCTGGTTTAAATCTGTGAAAGTAGGGTTGTAATAGTTTCTTTTCCTTCTTAAACCTTAATAGATGTTTTTTTTTTCTTTCGGTTAGAAAACATTTATGCAAATCAGCATTGCCCCCCTTTTTTTAAAAGTGCCAAAAAAATCTTCTGCAAAGGCAATAGCCTCTTGTCCTACCCTACCATGTGAGCGCTTGTGATAAGACACAGGAGCATCAGACACTACTGCTCCTGTTGGAAAGGTAGAAGCTTTTTTGAGAATGACAGGAAAAAGAAAGAAAATAAAACCTTTTTAACTGCAGATGCCTGTTCTAAAGATGAGGGTCGAACAGGAGAACTAAGTTCAGATGTAACAGTACCATGATGAACATGTGTTCAAAAATGCAGAGGTCTGAGAAACAGCAGACTCTTGTACAGGGGCCACCCATACCAGTACATATGGAGGTGGGGTGCAGTAGCAACTGGAGGATTATCATCCTCTTTAAAAGTCTGTTTTTTGGCCATTGTTAGCTTTTTTTTCCCAAACCTACCAAAACAGGATAAAGGGGTCCCTTTTTACTGGTCTGCACTGCTTTCTTAACATCGTTTACCTGTTGCAACAGTTGTTTATTAGCATCCTGTAACCCCCTTAATTCTGACTCTTTTTCCCTTTTAAGAGCTTCAGTATATCAAGAATAAAATACTGACATTTGTTACCCACTTTCTTAATACCTTTCAAGTTCATGAATTTATTTCTATCATAAGTTTCATTTAATGGAAATACTCCACCAGAACAATTCTTAGTAAGCTGAAATCAGTCACCCAAATGCTTACAACTTCCTTTATTTTAACAATGATACATAAAATATGCAGGTGTTCCCCTTTCAGGGATTCAGTCTTGCTTGCTTATCTTTGTTTCTCTCTTTTTTTAACTTACCTTACATATCCTGGATCCTGGCAGTTTACAGGAAAGTAAAATAACTATATCAATCCACACCCCATTCAGAGAGGGAAGGGTAGGAATTCTGTCATCATGTAGTGACAGATGAGAGGTTTTGATCAGCAGTTTTCCACAGCACCCCTTTGCTTTCATTGCATCACAAGCTCAAAAGTTACATCTCCAGTATTGCAATTGGGATAATTGTATCCAGAACTGACCGCTCTTCTGGACCCTTGGAGGGTACTTTCACACAGTCACACCTGGACTTGATTTAACAACAGACACACTTACGTTTCAACATGCTGTAGGCACATAAATTTGAATTAACTCTACTTTTAACTTTTCTCTTTTTCTCTCTCTCTCTGTCTGTCTCTGCAGTCATAACATCACACAACAACACAGACATCAGTCGTACAGTAAAGCAGCAGAAAGCAAACAGTCATACTTCTTGCCTTTTTTTCCTGAGGGTAACGCCCTTGACACAAGATGCCTCCTTGTGTTAAATTCTCATATATATATATATATATATATATATATATATATATATATATATATATATGAGATCTGTACAGATGCTCGACTGCATCTTTCACCGAATCCCAATTTGGTGAGCATACTTGCGTGAAAGTGCTATTCACTGAAGCAGCACTTTTGCGTAAGTATGCTTGTTGTTCCAGTCGTACTATGGTATGGTAAGGGAAATTCCCTTTTCCCCAAATGTAATGCAACCTCGGAGTGAGAATATTAAAGAAGGGGGGTGTGCAGGGGGGCTTACCCCCCCTGCATTCAAGTAGATTTTGTGGGGTTTTTTTTAACATACTTTAACGAAAGCACTTTTTCAATGAAAGCTACGTTAAAGTGTGTTCGGAGGTATTGGATTCGGGCTTTTGCACTTTCGTGCAAAAGTCCTATATATATATATATATATATATATATATATATATATATATATATATATATATATATATATATACAGTACCACCCTTAACACAAGTTACCTCCTTGTGTTTGTTATTTTATATATATTAATAAACTTTTTGTTATTTCTTGTGGGAACTGCCCACTATTACTTTTACATATGATGAATAAGCAAATTTCTGTCATTCCACAAGGCAGCAGATACCACATACCGAACAAGCAACTTAGTAATTCAATAAACAGGAACTTCATATACTTAAAAAGCAAAGTCAGGCATTCAACAAAATTAGAAGTTATGTACCTACCATAACGTTCCATGTTAGTTGTCTTCTCTCGCCTTCTTTCTTGCTGGATGGGTTCGGAGCCGATCCTCGGCTCCGACTCGGCACTTGCTAAGCTTGAGAGCTAATTTTACCAGCTCGAGGCAACCCTATATCCCATGATGCAAGGCGGAGATTACTCAGATCTCGTTTGGTAGCTAAAGAAATAGCAATATTTTCTTCCAACTTAAGAGGAGGAAGAAAATAAGGATACTAAATAACATCATAACCCTCTAGAAAGGATCAACATAATCTAGTGACACTAGGAGTTGAACAGCTAGAAAAAAGGTAATAACCTCTTAATAGAAGATGTATAATCTTCCCGGTCTGACCAGGCTAGGGGATGGAGGTGGGGCAAGAAAGAAGGCAGAGAAGACAACTAACATGGAACGTTATGGTAGGTACATAACTTCTAAATGTTAAGTTGTCAATCTCGCTCATTCTTGCTGGATGGGACAGCGTCCTAGCACCTCTATCCTGGGTGGCTCAATGGAGCAGACTCTTGAGAACGGTGGAACCAAAATTTGCTCTGTCTCTGGAGACCAAATCTAATTTGTAATGTGAAACAAAGGTATGAGGAGAGGCCCATGTGGCTGCTGCACAAATAGTGTCTATTGGAAGTCTAGCTTGAAAAGCTGTAGATGTATCTAGAGCTCTGGTAGAATGGGCTTTTGGGTTAGAAACCAACTCTTTGCCTCTGAGCTGATAAATGTAAGTGATCACAGAAGACAGCCACCTAGATAAAGTTACCTTAGAAACTGGAAGGCCTTTCCTGTTCTCTGCATAGGATAGAAATAGTTGATCAGATTTCCTAAAAATTTTTGTCTTATCCAGATAATATCTGAGCTGGCAGTGAACATCGAGATAATGTAACTTTTGTTCATCTCTATCAGAATAATTCGGGAAAAATACTGGAAGATCAATGGACTGATTTAGGTTAGTCTGTGATGCCACCTTTGGTAAGAAAGACGGATTAGTTCTTAGGGATACCCTGTCTTTGTGGAATATTAGATAGGGAGGGCGAACACAGAGAGCATGAAGCTCAGATACTCTCCTGGCAGATGTAATGGCAACTAGAAAAAGTGTCTTCCAAGAAAGCAATTTCAAAGAACAGGTAGCTGCAGGTTCGAACAGGGGAAGAATCAAGGATGTTAAAATTAAATTTAGATCCCACTGTGGTGGGGGGTCTCTAATTGGAGGTTTCAATAAAAAGATACCTCGAAGGAATGCCTTGCAAAGTTTATGTGACATAATGTTGTGGTCCAAAAAGCCTATATGAAAATTTGAAATGGCTGCAAGTTGAACTTTCACTGTGAAAGAAGAGGATCCTGAATTAAAAATGTCAGCTAGGAAGTCCAATACCGAATGAATTGGAGCAGTATAGGGGTCTATGTTCCTAGCTTTTGCCCAGAAAGAGAAACGTCGCCATTTACTAGTGTAGATCTTTCTGGTAGAAGACTTTAGGGAAGCTACTATGATATCCCGTACAGGATTAGAAATCATAGGAAGCCTGGCTAAGGATGGAAGTGGAGCAACCAACCAGTGAGGTTGAGAGAAGGTATGGATTGGTGCAGTTGACCCGACTGGTGGGTCAGAAGATCTGGAACCGGGTCCAGATGCCATGGCTGTACCAAGAGGTAATGATGTAGGAACGGAAACCATATCTGTCGAGGCCAATAAGGGGCAATGAGAATCAACTTGGCTCTCAAGGCGGTTGCTTTCTGAATTATCTGAGGTATCAGTGGAAAAGGAGGAAAAGCATAAAGAATTCCCCGGGGCCAGTCTTGGGTTAGAGCATCTCTGGGGGGATGGCCTGGAAGGGGGAAGAGAGAGAAGAAGTCTGGGCATTTGCTGTTTTGAGGTGTAGCGAAAAGGTCGCAGCAAGGAAGGCCCCACTTCTGAAAATCTCTTCCGTCACTGACTGTTTGAGAGACCACTTGTGAGGCATGAGAATAGCTCTGCTCAATCTGTCCGCTATGATGTTGGATTTCCCGGGGATGTGCGTTGCTATCAGAAACCGGTGAGAGGAGATTGCCCATTGCCAAAGTCTGAGAGCCTCTTGACACAGTGGATAGGACTTGGTTCCACCCTGTTTGTTTATATACCACACTACGGACATATTGTCTGTTTGGACTGCAATAGTTCCCAGGGGAAGAGAGTCGTTGAGGGCTTGCAACGTTAAAAGCACTGCTCTCATCTCCAGAACATTTATGTGCAAATGGTACTCGAAAGGTTGCCAAGTGCCATGGACCATTCTGCCCTGATAATGCCCCCCCACCCAATCAGGGAGGCATCCGATGTAACCGTGGCAACCGGGGCAAGAGGAACAAATGGTCTGCCTTGATGGATTTGAGGGGACGATATCCACCAAGTCAGATGTCTTTTGCAAGTTGGAGTTACTATGATCTCATGATGCATGGGAAGTTGTTGAAAAGACCATTGGGTGAATAGCATCCATTGTAGAAGCCGCATGTAAAAGCGGGTGAGGGGAAGAAGTGTTATGGCGGCCGCCATAAGACCCAGTACTTTCAGGGCAAATCTGGCCTGAATTTTGTTGCTGAATAGAATCACTTGGACGTGTCTTTGAATGTCCAAGATCCTTTGGTCTGTCAACCTTGCTGAAAGTTGTACGGTGTCCAATCTTGCGCCTATAAAAGTAATATAGTGACAAGGCGACAAGGCAGATTTTTCGAAATTTATAGAAATTCCTAGCCCTCTGCAAGTGTGAATGGTGTAATTTCTGGCTTGGAGAAGCTGATGCCTGGTGGTGGCAGTGAGGAGCCAGTCGTCTAGATATGGAAACACCTGGAATCCTTGACGTCTCAGGTGAGCCGTAACCACTGCCATGCATTTGGTGAACACTCTGGGGGCTGTAGTGAGTCCAAAGGGCAGGGCTCTGAATTGGAAGTGACTGGTCCCCGGCCAAAAGCGGAGAAATCTTCTGGAGTGTCTGTGAATTTTTATGTGCTAGTATGCATCCTGAAGATCTATCGAGCACATCCAATTGTCCTTGCCCAGAAAGGGCAGAATGGACTGAAGCGTGACCATCCGGAATCTTGATTTCTTTACAAACTTGTTGAGTTTGCTCAGATCTAATATTGGTCTCCAGTCCCCTGTCTTTTTTGGAACTAAAAAGAACCTTGAGTAGATTCCGGATACTATTTGGTCCGCTGGGACTGGCTGGATGGCTCTTTTTACTAGCAGTTTTGATATTTCTAGTACTGCTAGTTCCCTTAGACTGGGTGGAACGTCTGGAAGGGTTCCCTTTTGTTGAATTGGGGTTTGAATAAAGGGAATTTTGTAACCTTCGGATATATTTGACTGTACCCATTTGTCTTGAGAAAGGGAAAGCCAGGCTATTGGGTACAGCGATAATTTTCCCCCGACTGCCTCCGAAGGTGGACAATCGGGCAACATCTCAGGGATGCTGGAAGGGTTTGTCAGAAAGAGGCTCTCTGCTACCCTGATTCTGCGGACCACCTCTGCCCCTAGGGCGTCTATTAGTGTTACCCCCTCTGCCTCTGGGGGTAAACTGACTTTGTGCGTCAGGCGTGACTCCTTGAAATTTGCGGAACCACATTTTCCCTCCCCTCTGTCCTTTGGGGTAAGGTCTAGAAGGGGTGGAGAAACGGACTCCTACGGCAGAAAGAGTCTTGCCATCTTGTTCGCATCTAGTCAAAGTGTCTTTCACTTGAGGACCGAACAAGGTTGAGCCATCAAAGGGGGAGTTTGTGAAAGACGCCTTGAAGGGGTCTGCAAAATTACAAAGCCGCATCCAGGACTGATGCCTTAAAGCCACTCATGTGCCTGCGGCCCTACTCGCTCCATCGGCTGCATAAGAAATGAGCCGCATGGAGGAGTTAGCAATGGAGTTAAGGATTCCTAGCTGTGAGCTAATCTTATCCTGAGACCCAGCAGCTGACGGATCCTGTAAAACTTCTCCCAACTCTTTAAGAACATCTCTTTGGAGGCGGGTGAAGTGGCATAAGTAGTTCAGCGATCTCATGGCAAAAGTCGCTGAAGAAAAAATCCGCTTACCGTACCTGTCCATAGTCCTAGAATCCTTATTAGGAGGATGGACAGGTACTGAAGGATCAGCTAATTCCTTCTTGGTGGCGGCATCCACCACCATGGCATCAACTGGGACACCCTTTGTTAAATATTGTCTATCTTGTGGGGCAGTAATAAATTTTGAAGGTCTCCTAGGGATAGGTTCCACCGAATCTGGAGCCATCCACGCCTTCCGAGCCACTACCTCCATGAGACGGTCAAAAGGCGGAGACACCCAGGAGGTGGAGGGTCGAGATCCGAACGCCTCCAGGTATACTGACTCGTCCTCGGAGGGATTAAGGGAGGGCCAGTTCCCCCTCTGCTTAAGGATTTCAAGGATGTCTGAAAATGAGACATCCTCAGAGGAGGACCTTGGGGATCCCTCCAACTCATCCAAGTCAGTATCTGATGTAGTAGACTCAGGGGAGTCTAAATGTTTCCTCTTACATGTCCTCTTACGCGGGGGTTCTCCTGACGGATCAGGAGAAGCCTCGGAAGAGGAAGATATTCCCAATGGGGAAACCAGAGGCATTGGATCTCTGGGTCCGGGAGCAAGAGAGTGGGAAGAGACGTCAGCAGGCACTGTAGTGGGAGGAGCTGATGGAACTGTCCGTTGACTAAGCCCAGGGGCTAGTACACTCCTCATCACCTCGAAGGCTCCCCCGTCAGAGAGACCAGAAAGTTCCCGCTCCGAAGAAATAGGAACCCCAGGCCTCACCGAGAGGGAAGGCTCCAAGGCAGATGTCGGGGCCGAGCTCACCAACGCCGAAGCTCCGAGAGGGAGAACGGGGTCGGACAAGGGTCCAATGCCACTCGCCCCCTCGGAGCCGACGAGAGAGACTAGACGCCCAGATCCCTCCAATGAAGGTCTCAAGGAGGAAATTGGAGCCAAGGACGACGGAGCCGAAAGGGGTGGTATCGGCTCCGAAGTCACAATGGTACAGGTTCCGAGGAGCTCCAGCTCCGAGCTCTGTAAGAGAGTCGAAGGAGGAATGTTCGGTGGATGTGAGATAGCTACCGTCTGTTGAGATGGGCTATGGAGTATTTGGGCCAATGCCTGAGACTTTAATAGTCTACTCACCACTCTCTCAAGGTCGTGATCAGATAGCCTGGATGACCGAGAAGATCGGCTCCGATGGCTCTGCTCTGAGAGCAAGGGTGATCTCGGAGCCGAATGTATAGATTCCACTGAAGGGGATCGAGATCTCTTTTTTGAGATCAATGGAGCCATCGGAGCCGAAGATACGTCGGCTCCAGCCGGAGCCGACACTGAGTGTCTGGATTTGACAGTATCGGCACCGGATGGAGCCGATACGGAGACTGGTATGGAAAGATCGGCTCCGGCTGGAGCCGATCTCGAGCCTGGTGAGGATGAACCTGAAGCCGACGGCTTGGAAGCCTGAGCCGAAGGCTTAACAGGTTTCGAGGGCTTCCCCGGCGCCGACTTAGTCGGGGAGCTCTCGGGCTTTAATAAGCCCCTTAATATGAGCTTATTTTTTCGTTCCTGCAGGACTCTTGGGCTGAAAGCATGACAGATAGCACAAGAGTCCTGCAGGTGCGAAGGTCCCAGGCAATAAACACAAGAAGTGTGACCGTCTGTCAGAGACATCTTCTGACAGCACGAGTCACACTTCTTGAAGCCTGAGACCTTAGTGTCCTTCGACATAACTGTGTCGATGAAACACCAGTAACACACTCACACACAAAAACACTCAGTCCAACAAATTAAATTAAATTAAACAGGGATAACACACAGTCACACACAAACAATCCCTGACAGGAAAAAATTTAGGGAGGGGAAGGCCTAAGGCCTAACTAGGGACAAGGGAATATTTACTCAAAAAGAAGGGAAAACTGACGGGAATAGGGCTAAAGTAAGTCGATAATTAACAAATTACAATATATATATATAAATTTAAAGGGGGGTAGACGAAAAGTCTCTAAAATGTTCACTTACCTAGAGCTGGTAAAAGAAGGCACCTCGTTAGCGAAGCGGCAAACGAGATCTGAGTAATCTCCACCTTGCATCATGGGATATAGGGTTGCCTCGAGCTGGTAAAATTAGCTCTCGAGCTTAGCAAGTGCCGAGTCGGAGCCGAGGATCGGCTCCGAACCCATCCAGCAAGAATGAAGGCGAGATTGACAACTTAACATCAGTACTTAAAAGCAAGGTCAGTCATTGAACAAAACAGGACATAATGATATACTTAAAAACAGTCAGTCATTTAACAAAGCAGTACACAGTACATACTTAAAAGCAGTCAGTCATTTAACAGCACAATAAACACATTGCCACTATTACTTTGAACTGCAGTTTATTTAAAGAGAGGAAAGAAAGAAAGAAAAACATTTTTTCCAAAGCCATTTTACCATCTTTAGACTATATGTTTGCACACCCTGAATAGTTACGTGTCTGATCTCTGACCATTCCATACAAAACAGTGTGGAATTCACAGAAGAACTTTCTGTGCTGGGCCCTTTATTATTCATTCCACAGTATTCCGCAGCAAGATCAAAGTTCAGATTGCAAGCACAGCACCAAAATGTTAAAGTTAAGTTTAAAATATACGTAAATAACATTAATTACCTTTAGTCTTGAGTCAAGAATAACTCTTCAGGATGTGCAAATATTTTCTCTTTATTTAAATCCACATGTATCAGTGCTGGGAGACTATCTTCAAAATTAAAAACAATCAGTCTCCCCAAGCAGTAAAAATGCACAGTTTTTATTTTATTTTTTATCAGTATCATGCATCCAGAATACTGACGTTAGCCAATAGGATATCTGCAGACCCCCGTGCTTCTCGCAAAGCACTGCATGTGAACACTCAATAATCATGTTTTTATTAACAATAATGTTTTAGAAAAATACAAGCTGTCTAACTTGTTAATCAGTCTTGTTTCCTGACCTTGAATGTTTCAGTACCAGTAACATTCTAACTCCCCAACATTCTTTGTAACCACCCATTCCAGCATGGGAAGGTCAGAGCTTACATTCATTATGTTCTTTCTTGATTCCAGAAACCAGTCTTTGTAACATCCCTTAACCCCTTCAGCACTTTCATTACCTTCAGTCATCTGTTAATACACTTGCAGCTTGATATTAGAATGCAGTTGTGAAACACTCAGAACTACAATAAGTAATTGTGGTTTGCATAACTATGCATCTATATTACATATTTTTAACATGAACAAATATTAAATAATTCAAACATATTTGTGAAGAAATTATAAGTTAATATGCATTTTGTGTAGAATAATCATGAGAGATGCATTTTTCTCTAACAAACCCATATCATCGACAATGCAGTCCATCGGAAAAAAATAATACAAACATAACACTCCCACACACAACAAAAACTGCATTTGCAGGGGGCAAGCCCCTCTGCATCCCCCACACTCCCTGCTAATTATATATACCAACTCCAAGACTGCACTACAGTGGGGGAAAGGGCAAATTTCCTAATCCCTACCATAAGGCAATCTCAGTCAGAACAGTTCAAAGGATTGCACTGTCGATGATATGGGTTCAACCATATCAGGTATAAAAATGTGTCCATTCAATATTAATAGGGATCCTTGTCAATGCACACAGTGGAGGCTTTCAGGCCTCTCATTTTTATATTCTTTACTTTACTTTTCCGTCTCCATTCTGTCCATGTATAACATTCTCCTGATATGTGTTTTCCCTGACACCTTAAGTATGACTTCTGCAATGCCTTCAGTTCTCTGCAGATCTGTTTTTATTTATGCTTGCAGAGACTTCTTGTGTAACATTTCCCTGATATGCATTTCCCTGACTCCTTCAGTTTGACTCCTGCAATACTTCACCTTGTTAATGCTATGTTTAAGCAACTATTACCCCTGAACTTGGTAATGGGTTCAAATTCCTACAGAGCTGATATATTTTTTTTAATTATATTTGCATTATAATACAGGTACATTGACAAAATAAAAATTTGATGATGTCAAGAGTAGTGTAAGTAGGTACATTGTTATTTATTTATCTCCCTATCTTGCCTGAATTTCACATGTTCAGATTCTTCTGATTGCTGTGTGTGTGTGTGTGTGTGTGTGTGTGTGTGTGTGTGTGTGTGTGTGTGTGTATCATCCCCCTTCTCTATTTTCTTCGCATCCCTGCTAAGCTCACCTACTCCCTTTGCAGCCTGCTGTCAGTTTAAGTTGTTTTCATTGTCCTAGTACTATATTTACACCCATTCCTTATCAGTTACAGCTTTTTTTAGTCTGTTAAACATTTTTCTGCATAGCTTTTGCCTTGGGTAACTGTAATAATTCAGCATCTTAATACTACCATCTGTGTTCATGGATCCATGACTACACTAGGCACTCATGCACAGTCACTATTTAAAACAACTGCTCATAGTTTACTGTGGATACAGGTTTGTCAAACATGATCTTCCCATCCCTCCTATGGCTGTGACGAGGTGCTGCTCATTGTACATATTGACCTGGTTGCATGTGTTTGTAATAAGCCTCAGCGTTAATCAAGCACGCAAAGTTAACAGTGTTATTAGCATTGCCAGATATATATAGGTGATAGTGTGAGTGGTTAGAGGGTAGCAGATTAAAGTAATTGGACAGTATGCATTAGGAGAGGTAGAAAGGTGAGCGGTGAAAGGAAGTCGTTAGTACATAACAGAAGACATTTGGTAGTGAAAAGTGGTTTGATGGGATACTGTCTGTCCTTTAACAGGTTTTACAAAAGAAAAAACTGTTATCAAAGCTGAGTGGTCTTTAAGGTAGACATTTTGTTTATTTATTGTTTACCGGGATAATGCACTAATCAAAACTGACAAAATGCAGACACAGCACAGGAGAAAAAAGAAGATTTCACCAATGCAATGCAGTAACACTAAAAGAATTATTGCATTTTATATAGAGATAAAAAGTCAATAAGGCAATAATAAAGTTTACATTTAAGACTTAAATATTAAAAAGTAAAAATAACATTTGAAAAGACTGTTATGATCTGAACCAGTGTTAGTGACTCTTCATTGTACTAAGGAATTTACCTTGTATACTAATGCATCCACTGTAGGTTGGGGGAAATATTATTGCAGGATATTTAAGATGAGGAGCACCCTGTATATTACAACAGTAAAATGTTAAGTAATGCTATGAATAAACAATGTAGCTATCCAAAAGGAATGCTTAACTGTGAAGTGGGACTTCTATTCCGTACATGTTATGCAGACACTTCAACCTAATGACAGTTTCTGCCACATTACAGTGGCTTAGTAAATAGCAGACTGTCAATACAAAATTATGCCACTGGGCACTATCACTACAACCTTCTCAGTACACTGTCACCTATAGACCTTGGCTGGCTTAAAGAAATCCTGATGGGTTGGCTTGGTCTAAACACCAATTTGTGTGAGTCCAAAATTGATGGTGCTAGGAGGGGGTAATTGAGACATTGTGTCAATGGAATAGTTATGATATCTTCTCTATGGAGTTTGTGAAATATATCTTTTCATATTTGTAAACTATAACTTGATTCTTTCAAATTCTCACAATAATTAGTGAGGGTAATTTATTATATTACATAGGGTAATGGAAAATTGCTTGTGTGGTAGTGTTGTATAAAAGGCCATAGTCTAAAGCAGGAAATCAGGAAGTTGCTTCTTGAAGTGGGAGGATCATTATCAGAGCAGGGACCCTGCTTGAAGGTTTGGGATTCCTGGAGTTGGTCTATCTGGGGCCTATGTTGGATGTGACATGTAGAAAGATCAGTTGAAGAGTTTGTGTAGAGATGGAAATAACACCTATAAAAGGCCAGCAGCTGTGAATTGTAATCTGCATCCTTATAGCTGGAAGGGCAGTGTGGAATTTAATCTGAATGGAATAAAATTGGTGGAGTTAATTGATACATTCTGCAGGCACCTTAATGTTTATGGACATCTGGCTTGCTCTTTGGCTGTGGTTTCAATGTATAGCCAAACAATCCATTTATGCTGTACTGATGAGTTCAGAAAATGGGCAAAATATGGCATGTTTAGAGCTAGTTGGGTTTGGATTTATTGGCCAAACAACTCCTTCTTGCTTCTCCCTAAAAAATCAACTATTATCCACTCTTTTTCAACAATATCAGTATTTATTATAATATTTCATTAAGCTATTTATCACTAAAAGTCAAGCAGTTAAAATTTAAGAAGAGAAGATTAATGCTTTTAAACCTCTATGGATAAAAATATTAGGAAAAACTGCCTACCTTGCTTGGCTGATTCTGCAAAATGAAGGGAGACTACAGCCTATCCAAAAGTTAGGAAAGACAATCCCTGGGATTCAATAAACTCTATGTAGGCTTCATGTGAAGCTTACATGAAGTTTACATGTGTGTGTTCTGATGAGCAGCACTCTCTGCATATTCATGCCACACACTGAGTTTAAACATAAATAAGTGAGGTTTCATGGTTGGCAACAGTGTTTCCAGCTAGGAAACCATGTAAGCGAACATGGACAGTACTCCTGTTTAAATCAGAGCACCGTAGGTCTGCTGTTTTGCGCAGAATGCCACAATGGTCACCAGGACTTCACAGATAGCTCTCAAGCTCTTAGTGCAAGACTTCTGGACAAAGGCCAAGATAATGGGGGAGGGACAATGACCCAGAAACAGGAACATATTTGACATATTTGCCCTATAGAAATGTGCTACAATAACAGGGGTTTGTGTTAAGATACATGTTCTGAAGGATTTGAAGTCTGTAACTCAAATGTATGCAATTATTTAGGCACATCATTCCTGAGATCATCCCAGTGATACGGCAGAAAGCCACACATTTGATAAGGAACACATCTGGAAATTCTGTGAAAATATGGACAGTTGAGAGGTATGAATATTAAATATATGGCCCAAGCACAGTACAGGACAGTGTATCTACAGTGCAGAGTATTGTGAAATCCCATTCCTGGCATTCTGCACTGAAGTTGTGTAAATGATCTGTAAGGGTACATAGACTGCCATGTGAAATAAACACTCAGCGGAAGTGTGTGTATTGAATAGGGACACACAGATGAATTGTAGGAATGAACACAGGGAAAGAGGATAGGTGAAAATAAAATAATGTACAGCAGCTGAGGGCATGTCGATGGAAGATAATTGTAGCAGCAACACCAATCACATATCAATATGGTACAGTAAGGACTGATCAGTGAAAATGTGTATTATGTGACTGTCACACAAGGTGACATAAAAATGGGGAGGATGTCTGTGTGAGATAATCATCCTTACATGATTAATGCAGAGGACATCTATCAGAGATCTGACATACAATTGGGGTAGGGTACTTATTGTGAAGATCTGCAAACTGATTTGCCTGAATATGACTGTAATCTCAGCAGAGGTCTCTAGCAAGTGGGACACAGGTAAAGGCTCATGGACAACATTAAAAGAAGCAACCAAAATCATGGACAATATCAAAATAATACCACCAGTAATCTCATGCCTCTGACATAACATATGTGATTTAGAGTGATCAGAGATGATTCTGCACAAACACACTTGTACAACTATTATGATATATCCACACTCTAGGAAGGTGATCATGCACACTGTCCTGGCACTGTAACACCTTCTGGAGGTGTTAGAATGGGCACTGCTATATCTGTATGAGACATTATGAGCAATACAGGCTAGTTCATTTGTGGGCATGGTATATATATATATATATATATATATATATATATATATATATATATATATATGTATATATATATATATATATATATATACCAGTCCACACTGTCACAAATATTATCCATGCCATTAATGTTGTCAAACACATATGTATGTATGTATGCATGTATGGTGTGCATCAACAGTACAGGTATTACAAATGCATCTAGTGTAACAATGTGATGGGGGCTCTGCACCATCAGACAGTAATGTTTATTCCACAAAAAGAATACCTAGGTATATCCAATAAGCTGTGTGACAGCTCACTGTGACAAAGGTAGTACACTTCAGTTACACATAAGTGGAAGATGTGTAGAGAGGTACATGAAGAAGGGTACATTGTACTCAGCTATTGGTGTGATGAAGGCTGTGAACTGTGGAGGTATTATGGTGTCTGATGTGGATATCCTTCACATACTCAGTACTTGTGTTACATACAAGGGCGTAATCAGTATTGTGACCACATGCTGGTGGATGTTCCACTTACCACCTACCCCAGGAAACATGTAATATGCTTATTGCTTTGATTATAGGGTATGATGTCCACATTATATTTGGGTTGTGTATTTGTTTTCATTACGTAAAAAATCTCCCACTGTTTTCTTGTCATTGCAGGTGCTATCATGGCTGTGTCAGCAACCTTTGGTGTGTGTTGATACTGTCTGTATTATACTAATATCGCAATTGAAGTCAATGATTGCCCACAATCTGTAGATAGCTGTTTTGACATAGCATGTGTATGTTATCTGTGACATCTGTGACTTAAATAATGGACAGATAAGGGCTTAGCAGACAGCCCTGATGTACAGACCTGATCACCGAACCTGAGATATAGGTCACTTCACACATTTCAACATAGTTAGATGCCATGTCTGTGATCCACTGGTCTATCCACATGGTGATATAGCTGTTTATGGCCACATTTGTCAGTGCTGATTGAATACCTCAGTGTGGATTTGTGTCAAATGCCTTGGCCTGGTTATGTTCAACAGGATGATAGTATTCTCATCAACATGCATGCCCTTGATGACCTCTTTGAGGACATCTATCAGATGTAACAGACATGATGTAGCATTAACAACTCACACAGGTCTGTTGTACACAGCCAGGATATTACTAGTGTCCATTTATAAAAGGTCCATGATGAGATGTTGGTCTACCTCACAGTTGAGGAGAGTCAGGATGTGTCTATACATACATGTGTCAGGTGCTGTCTCCCCAACTCAGATGGGTGCATATTGATGTACAGCCTTCTATGGGAACATAGCCCATGTGGAGGGTGTGTTGAAGTGTGCATTCAACCGTATCAGAAAAGTGTATGTGCTGAGTCATGCCACAGGTGATCTGTGATGTTGTCACAACCCATTGATTCTATATGATATGTCTGCATCCTGCCTATTTTGATCTAGCCTAGGATTTTAACATAATCCCCCACTCAGGTACCATTGAGAAACTCTCCCATCTGTGAGTTAACCCTTACGTCACTAGATGGGCAACCAATTGGCTCACTGATGGAACACATACTGTGAAAGTTGATGACTCAACCTGTACCAGTAGAGCTGTCACCACTGGTATACCCAGGGATCTGTGCTTGGCCCTTTACTGTTTGGCATCTATTTCTTGGCAGTTCAGGCTAAAGTATATGGCCTTTGGCTTACCAGGTTTGCTGATTTTTGAATATTGTGTGCAATCATTGAGTCCAGCAATGATGATAACATACTACAGGAGGGACTAACACAGACAAATGATTGGTGACAAAGCGACATGCTCTACAAATAAATTCAGAGATGTGTCTTTATTTTGTCCTTCTGCAAAGTGGAATTCCCTGCTAAATACAGCATTGACAACAGTCTTGCTATGCTGAAATCTAGTGATGCATGCACTGGGAACACATTCAGATAGCAATCTGAACTTCAACCACCAAGTGTCCACACTAGTATTGAAAGCCTATGTTGTGCACATCATAAGTCACACCATCATATTCAGATATTAAGATTGTGTGACAGCACTGTACTTGAACCTTAGCAGAACAATAACAGAGTATAATCCTGTCTTTGGCATGTACCTCACCAGACACACACAGCAGCTGGTCAGACCATAGGGAGTTTTCACCCAGAAAACACAAGGCCTACAAACCATGCCGTGATGTATGTGGATAAACTGAAAGCCATGCCACTGTTATCTATATCATATAGGATGAGGTGACTTATGCCTGGCCTCCAGGACAGTCTCTGACCTTGCCCTGGTGGGAATAGTGCATATCCACAAATCAGATATAGTTGATGACATCAGCAGTACCTGTTGAGGAAAATAAGGTAATGACAGTGTCCCACATGCTAGTGTAAAAGTCTCTCTATAATGTCAAGCAAGGGCACACACACACACACACACACACACACACACACACACACACACACACACACACACACACACACACACACACACACACACACACACTTGACTGCAGTGAGGATAGAACCCTTACCAATCTAAATACACAGACTACAGACCTCTGTATTTAGTGCCACAGCTCAAGTCTGACTTGCAGAGTTTCAGACAACACTTTATAGCTGATAACATCAGCAATGTCTGTTAAGGAGAATATGGTAAGAACAATGTCCCACATGCTAGTGTAAAATGGTCTCTATAATGTCAAGCAAGAGCATAAACACACACACACACACACACACACACACACACACACACACACACACACACACACACACACACACACACACACACATATGCATGCACATTTGACTGCAGTGAGAATAGAACCCCTACCTATCTATGTACACAGACTACAGAACTTCATACTTTACGCAAGAGCCACAGCACAAGTCTGACTTTTATAAGACTGCAGATCAACTTATAGTGGATGACATCAGCAGGCCATGTTGGAGAGAATATATTGGGAGGCCTGCATAGTTTCATGGCTTCATAGGAGGTTACTAGCCTAATGGCCCAAGGGCATTTACAAGCCTAGCTGTGTAAAAACACAAGTATCCTTATTGAGCACAGATGGTCATTGTTAGCAGAGTGATTTTGTGATCAGCACTGAATGACCCTGTCCATGAGGGACATAGGTGTCACTCCAGGGGGTGAATTTGTACAATCACCCATCTGGCTGTCAATGTTGCGCTTGAATAGGTCATTGAGGAGCACTGCTTCATATGAAGTGGAAGCCTATTGCAGATGAGTGGCAATAGCTGGGAGATATGTCTGCCTCCCCAGCAAGTTCTGTCTATGTCACAGTCTAGGTTGAGATCCCTGGAACAAATTATTTTTGCCCCATTTAATTTGCAGCTGTCCAGCATTTCCAGTAGTGCAGAGGCTGAGACTGCTCTGTAGGTCTGGCATGGGTCATCTCTCAGCAGCCTGCATGATACTGAGTACAGTGACAGGTCTTTTAGTCTTTCCATGTATGCCTTGTTTTGGAGACCATGGATTCTCCCAGTCACAAACCTCTGTGCTTTCTCCAGTTGCTGCAGGTGTCTAGTGAGGTATTGACAGAGGGGGAGTATTGTACTCAATTAGTGGTCTGATAAGGGTAGAGTACAGCACAGCTATGACCTCCCTGATCTTGGATGTGACAGCCTTATTTAGGAAGTGTGCAATGTAGAATGTGTGTCTCACCACTATGGGCACATAGTGATTGAAGTGTAGATTGCAATTGACATGTGTTCCCAAGTCTCGCAACATTGTGTTTGAGCTTAGAGGGGTGCTATGTATATCATAATTAGCAGGATTATTTTATTACCAAATGGGACAATGGGGCATTTTTTTGCATTAAGGTTCAATTCATGAGTTTGACACTAACCATTTATCGGTGTCAGCCCCTTCTGTAATATATCAACACAATGGGGGAATCTACATGACTGCATCCAGTTGGCAGTTTTCTGCAAACTTGGTAAGCCACAAACCATCTACCTTTGCCTGGATTTCAGAGAAATAGTTTCCAAATGGTTGATGGCCCAGCACAGATCCTTGTGGCATTCCACTGGTAAGTGGTCTAGTGGTGGAGATGCAGTCCCTAATTTTGACAGTGTGTGTTCTACCAGCGAGCCAATTGGCTATATATGTAGTATTGTATGGTTTAATTTCCAGATGGAAGAATTTATCTATGATATCTGAATGGGCGGTAATGTCAAAAGCTCTGGATAACTCACCATAGACAATGTGTCTTGTTATCCCTCATCCAGGTCTTTGGGGTCAGTATCAAAGAAGGCCACTAGGTTTGACAAAACCAAAATGGGTTGGGTCAAGTGTGCTGAGGGCCACTTATGTCATTGTGGATAAGGTTTATACTGATCCCTTCCTTAGCCTTACAGATGAGGCTTTTTAGGCTTATGGGTTAATAGGTCTAGTTCTGCATGTTACCAGATTGATGTGCATTGCATATCACACAACATTCAATATTAATTTCTGTAGTGTAGGTGATATATGTGTGGAAAAAGTACTGAGACACCAGAGTTGCATACAAGGGGAGGCAATACATGGCTGTATTATAAATATGTGTCATGTTGTTAGATAGGACTTTAATTTTGTTATGTTTACACATATAATTTCATGTCATAGGTTCATAGGTGTGTACTAGACTAATGTCCCAGGAGCCTTTACAAGCCTAGCCCATAGGATTATCCTGAGATCGTGCCATCTGACCTTAGCTCCTAGTGCCTCTGTCAAGTAAAGCCACTGGAGTGATCTCGTGTGGTGCAGAGGGATTGGGATTTCTTTAGATGTAGTATTTCTAACAGAGTTGGGTCAGACATGGCTTTGTAAGTCAGGCAGAGATCGCCTCTAAGTAGGTGATATGAGACAGAGAATAGTTGGAGTTATTTTAGTCTGTCCATATAGGACAAATGTTTAAGGCCAAGGATCCTCTTTGTGAGGTACTTTTGTGGCCTCTCTAGTTGTTACAGGTGTTTAGTGAGGTACATGCCAAATGGGGCATTGTACTCAATGATTGGCCTAATGAGGGAAGAGTAGAGGGAGACAATGACCTCTTTCTTCCTGGATGCAAAACCCTTTAGTAATGAGGTATGCCACATAGAAGGACTTTCTGACCATAGTGGCAATGTGGTGGTTAAAAGAGAGGTTGCTGTCAACCTGTGTTCCCAGATCTCTTATAATGCCTTCTGTGTTCAGTGGATTACCAGTGATGTGGTAATTCATGGGAACCAGTTTTTTCCCAAAGGGGATGACGACACATTTTTTGGCATTGAGCTTAAGGCCATGGTTCTGACACCAGTCGTTGGTCTCAGTGAGGCCTTTCTGTAGGATGTCAAAATCAACTGGGGAGTTAATAATAGCTGCCAACTTACAATCATCTGAAAACTTTGTCAGTCAGAGTCCCTTCATGTTGGCCTGGACTTCAGAGAAGTAGATGCCAAACAGGAGAGGACCCAGGACCAAACCCTGTGGGACTCCACTCATGACTGGCTGGCAGTCTGATTTGGAGTCAGCTACTTTCACACTGTGGGTTCCACCTATGAGCCAGTTTGCAGCCCACCTAGTGATATAGGGGTTGATGCTTAGCCTAGTGAGTTTTTCTATGATTCCTGAGTGGGGAATGGTATCAAAGGCCTTGGCCAGATCAAGGTAGGCTGTATGAACCACCTTGCCTTCATGCACAGCTCTGGTGACTGACTCAAAGAAGTTGACCAAGTTGAGCAAGGCATGATCTACCCTTCGCAAAACCAAACTGTGTGGGATACAGAGTTTGGAGATTCCTTATATCCTTGCTTATTAGGTCCATGATGATGCTTTCCATAGTTTTACATATCAGACTTGTCAGACTAATGGGGTGATAGTTCCCAGGGTCTGCAGTTACTCCTCCTTTGTGGAGAGGGATGACTGTAGTACTGCACCATTCAGTAGGGACAACACCTGAGGTGAGCCTGTGATTGAACAGGTCACACAGGTGAGGTGCCAGTTCACTCTGTTGTTCATGTAGAATACAGCCAGGGATATTGCCAGGTCCCATAGAAGCTGTATTATTGGCCTTGGACAGTGCTTTTATAACCTGTGCAGCAGTAATTCTGGGTGCATGACAATCTACTGGTATTGTGACTGATCCCTTGGGGGGGAGAGAGGAGTAAATAAGGCACTGATTCTGTCAGCCAGTATATTGGCAATATCTGTTGGCTCAGTATAGGGGGTACCGTTGTGCAGTAACTCAGAGCAAATCTAGGTATTGCAGTGGAGATTCTTTAAATAACTATAGAAGGCCTTGTGGTTGTCTTTACTAACTGCTGCAATTCTGTTTTCATAGCTAGCTTTAGAGGATTTGATGAGGGATCTCAACCTTTTGTTGAAGCTGATAAGGGAGGTTTTTCCAGTCTTGGGACCTCACTTTATTCTGCATCAGTTTCCTCCTTCTGTTGCAGAATTTGTTTATGGCAGGGGACCACCAGATTGGCCTCCTTTGTTTGGAGGAGAGCATCTTGGTTCTATTGGGTATGGCGAGATCCATGAATTTGTGTATGTGTTTGTACAGTTCATTTGTGTATGATTCGGCGGTCATGCAACTGATCTCCATTTGCATGGGTGCTGTGAAGTTATCCACCTCTGTTTTTAGGAGCCCAAAGTTAGCTTTGGAGAAGTTTTTCATGGTGGTTACCTTTGTGGGGGTGGGGGTTGTGGGGTGGAATGACTATGGATTTCCAAGGTGATTAGTTTGTGGTTGGATCTAACCAGGGAGGAGTTGACTATTGGTGTAGAGCAATGATCACCCATGTTAGTAATGACCAGGTCAAGGATGTTGCTACCTCTAGTGGGTGTAAGAATGAGCTGGTGTAGGGCATTGGAATTAATGAATTCCAGGAAACATTGGGCAAGTGTATTGGTACATGAGTAGTTTTCCCAGTTAATGGAGGGGTAGTTGAAGTTGCCCAGTATGCGAGTGTTAGGTTGGACCCTAATATTTTCCAGAGTGCTTAGGAAAATGGAGTGTGAGTCTTGGGACATGGTTGGGGATTTATAGCAGGCTACAACCTGAATCGTTGTCTTAACCAATGTTAGCTGCACCTGAAGTATCTCAGATGTATTATGTTGGGCTACCAGTCTGGAGGTGTGTGCATCCTTTATGAATATGGAAACACCATCACCTTTGGAGCTTCGGTCCAAGTTTTGGGGCCGAAAGGTGTGGAATGAGTTATAGCCTGGTAGTGCAGGGGTGCTTTCTGCTGCCTTGAACCAGGTCTCTGTTACGGCACAAATGTCGATGTTCTCCATTTTAAGGAGTGCTTTGAGTGAGTGCATTTTGAGATTTAGACTACTAGCATTGAGCAGCATGACCCTCAGATTGCATTTGTTTGTAGCTGTTATGGTGGTACTTTGGTCATTGGATCACCACCTAAAATGGCACTCTGTGGATGGCAAGAGCCTTGGCCATTATCCGGAAGCCCCAGGGGTTACAGATGCAGGCCATCTCTGGCAAAACATTGAGGTTTGTCAGTCATGTCATTCCAGGCAGACAGATATGGGATCCCCTTAGATTGACATCAGAAACTCAGCCAATTGTTGAAGTCAATCATTTTCTGCTTGTACTGTGGTATCATTCTGGGTGATGGTAGGCTACTGCTCAGGGCTAGGGTCATACCTGTCTGGGCTACATAATCCGAGAGCTCCTCCATGTCTCTTTTCATGTAGTTCAGGGAGGTATGTCTCAGGTCATTCTCACCCACATATACAATGACAGAGTCATATTTGTACCTGTTGTTGAGGGACCCGAGTGCGTGCATTATGTGGTGGATCCTGGCACCTGACAGGCAGCTGACTGTTACTTTCTCCTTATTCCGCCTAGTGAGTGGGACATCAGTGTGCCTCACTATTGATTCACCTATGACTAGTGTGTTGGGCATGCTGTTTTGCCTTAGGGACTTTGGTTGAGTGGGACACTGTTTAGGAGAGTTATGTGTCTCGTGATTAGTGTTGTGTTGTGGTGGTTGAGTGCTTTTCTGCCTTGGATGTCTCTGCTGTTTGGGTAGATTTTTATTGAGAGCCTCCGCAAATGTGGGTGTGCGGTTTGTGTTTTTTTTGTGAAGGCAGTGCTCGTGTGTGTTCTACAGGGCTATGTGTTCCATGTGATGTGGTGCAAGTGCTGACCTTCTCCTCTTGACCAGCTATTTTGGTCTTGGCTGGAGAGTGTGTGGCTTCCAATTTGGCTATATAAGTGCATCTCTCACAAGTCTCAGTGTTGGGAGGTAAGAGGAGACAGTTGTCAGTATACATGAGACAGTTGCTACATTGCCTCAGGATGCCCAAGTTCACCAGGTTAATAGGAGAAAGCACAGGGAACTGACCCTTAGACATGCCTGGAGGGGTTGGCATTAATAATAAGTACTGGAGCTGTTTCTTTGTAGAAAGTTTAGTGCTGGTAGCACTTTTATGTGCTACAATAATTGCTACAAGAAGTCTGGTAAAGTGCTAGACTAATAAGCTAGTAAAAGTGCAGGAGAGGAGAGAACTAGTAGATCTGAGGGAAAAATTGAAGAGCAGACATTGGCACCACTCAGAAGCTTACAAACAGTCCTGGATACAGCAAATCTGTATCTGGACTAGACTAGTTACAGGAAAGGCGGGAAAAGTGCAAACGTGGGCTTTTAAACCAGAAAGTTGAAAGAGATGGAAAAACTGCCCAAATGGTCAATATACTACAATTTCTGGGCTGGAAACCACTCCTCTTGTGGTAGATAGGCTACCTAGTTCTTACCACTCCCACTGATAAGCTAGAAGGCTTCCCTCCAACACAAAAGGTTTTGTGGGGCTCAGAAGCTTACAAACAGTCCTGGATATAGCAAATCTGTATCTGGACTAGACTAGTTACAGGGAAGGCAGGAAACAAGCTTAGATTTTTTTTAGATGAAAATGAACAGTAAATAGCAGTAATATATAATAATATTTACTTTTCCATAGTGGTGTGAGCAGCAGGTTTGTGAGATGGTTGGCAAAGTGTTTGTGCATGCAAGATACACATTTTCAATATTTTCCATGTTTGTTCATTGTTAAGCAGTGTGCAAATGTGAGCCACATTGCGAAAAGTCCGAGAGTTAGTACTGAGACTATGAAACTCACTTGCTGCTTAACAGATTCTGTGGCAGCAGGTGTAAATGCATTGTGACATTTCCTTTTAAGTCCAGATGATAATGGGTTCAAATCCAGGTGTATCTAATACTTTAAAAACTTGTAAATAAACAGTGATAATGAAATGACATCCATTCTTTACAGTACATGTGTGCGTTGGCATAGCACAGTGGGGTTAACTCATTACATCCGAGTGACACCTCCAGGTGCATCTGCAGGTAACTCCTAGTGACACTTCTAGGCGTCAAATATTGCTTGATCATATTTACATCAATAATTCCAAAAACATGCTATGTACAAGGTTTTAAAAGATTTCATATTAAAGCTTACACAATTATAAACTCAATTGCATTAATACATAACCTCTCTGTAGTGCAGGTAAATAGATAGTAACTGTTGTTTTCATGATATTAATTTATATATATATATATATATATATATATATATATATATATATATATATATATATATATATAATTTTCACATGTTTCTAAATATCTCAACAACCAAGCAACACAGACATAACTCCTTTGCCTCATATGAAAGCTCTCAGCTAGATGAATAAAATGGTGCTGACAGTATGTGTGTAACTTGAGTGTTGCTGAAATATTGCAAATTGTTTACAAAATATTACAAATGTAATAATTACTGTGTTTACTGTGACTTATAAAATTTGATTTAAGACCCAGAACCTAAATAATATCAACATTATAAAAATTGTTTGTTCTGAAGAGTTTGCCATTTAAACTTTTTTCATAATCCCTGTGGTTCCATTGATATGAATATTTGTTTGACATGTGAGGACATAATTTGATTCGTGAAAAGGCTTTGGCACCACCCACTGGAAGTTACAGTGTAGACTTCCTGAGATCCATTGGAGAATGAGTGAAGCAGCATTGCACAGAGATAACTGCAACATTGTATCACATCTTACCATCGCTGTGCATTGGTGTTCGATGTGAAAGTCCGCTCAAACAATAAGCCCAAAAATTGAAGGGATCCATTGCTTTTTCTGCTACTTATATGTGTTGTGCATAACTCTATTTTTTGACCAGATTAAAGGTGTTAAAATGGGGTAGATAGGAAAGTGATGAAATGGGGAGCAAGCAGGGGGAAGAACAAAGGGAAAGTAATGCAGGAATATGCAGGAGAGGGGTAGAAAAGAACCATAGCTATCCATTTCTTTGACAGGGTAAACTGAAAACATATGCAGAATATTAATTGAATTTGGACTGTCACCTTCACAGAGATTAGTGACAACAATGAAGTCATGTTGTATAGCCAACTGGGACCAAATCAAGTGTGACAACAAGATGTCTATGAAATAGAGAGCTATGTATGGGACAGTTTTTTTTTTGTGGCACAGGTGCCCATTCTTTTTAAATTCAGTAAGGGAGGACTGCTGGGTAAAGAGATGTAGGTATGTCTGGGTCAGGTAAGTTGGACAGGTGAGGAAGCAAATACAAACATACAACGCAAACAAGACAAGAGACAGGGACAGTGATAAACACAAAAGGTTGGGGGAAACCAAGATTGGGGTGAGGGAGGGGACAATGCAGGCTCATGGATATCAAGCTTGGAGACAGTGAGAATAAAAGTCTTCACCCACTGGACTGTCATCACTGTCCCCTTACTCCACTGGCAGCCAGAGTGCTTCATGTTTCCTCCTCCTATGGATCATGGGGACAGCAACCTCTCCATCCAGCATAGACATACACCAATGGTGCAGTGCACGACCCTATGCACCATCGCTGGCAACTCCCTGTGGCTGATGAATTCATTACCTCTGCCACTAATCACAGAAGGTAGCACTGCACCAGCTTCCAGGGCAGTACTACCTGAAGGCTGAGGTAGTGAAAGGGCAGCAGAGGCAGTGTTGCCAGGTTGGCTCAAAGAAGTGCTGGGCATCGGTGCTGGAGCTGATGTAGTGGTGGCAGGCTGATCCACTGGGGCTGGCCTACCTTGTTGTGCTGTCTAGCATTTAGTAATGTGGTACACATGGATGACATGGAGACATTTTGACAACACATATAAAATAAAAGAAACATAAGAGTTGCGGTGAGAGAAAAAAAGAGATAAAATTAGTGCCATCATATGTGACATACAGCTCATTAATACAATTATACAACTCTTTTATCTGATGTATTACATTTAAGTATACGTCCTAACAGATACACATTGTACTACAGATTGCTGAAGGTAATCCTTGAACTGTGCATACATTGCACATATGTGTGTTCTATTTATACAGACTACAGTTTACAGCAGGGTACTGTGCCACTAGTATAGAGTTTTTAATTTAATGTGAATATTATTGAAGAAATAGTGTATAGTTGTGAATTGTGGTATTTGACCCCTACAGACTAATATTATGCTCTTACAATTGGTTTGTAATACAGACTAATGCATGCATACTTGCCTTTACAGTTGGGATATGCATGCTCAATTTTATGCAACTCTATAAAAGACCAAAGAAGCTATTATATAGTACATTTTATATTTATCAATATGCCAATTCCTTCACCTGTTTAATTGTTATGTAGTAAGTTGTTCTAATATTTGTGTTTTTATTCAAGTAATATTTTATTCAATTAGTATTATTCGTAATTAAATTAGTGATCAGAGGTTGGTTAGTTCTTAGTCATTTGTCAAGTTTTTATAGTATTTAACTGGGTTAGGGGGTCAGTGTTCTTTAGCTCTGGTGAAGTTCCTTAGTTAATGTGGAATGAAAGCACTGGTGCTCTCATTTTTGTGGCATTCAAAAAAGCTATCGTTAACTTTTATTGCTACAATAACAATTATCTTCTGATGCATACATACCACTTGCTTCCCTTAGTTTTTCCAATTGAGCAACTTGAGCCTGTCAACTGGATTCACATTCAGTGGCAGCTGGAGAAAGAACATAAAAGAACAGAAGAGCATTATGCATACCAGTCTTACCTATATTTAGCTTTCTAAGTCTTACAAGTACTCTCTTATTGTCATACTAACACATCTGTAGGATGTCTGCACTCTCAAATTCCTGCAACCTATGGTTCAGACTATCCATTTTTGTCCTGTGTAGATCATTAAAATGATGCCTATATTACTCTTTAATGCATAGGATACCTGTGGCACTGGATACATCTGGGCCAAACTATTCCAAGCCTCAGACTTGTACTGGGAACTAGAATAGTCCCCCTTAAGCAGCCTTTGGCTGTGGTTCTTTAGCAGGAGTTCAATAAATATCCTGGACTTCTGGACACCCCACCTCTGAGCCTTAAACTTGGCAACTTCTTCTCTATTGCAGTCCATGTCTACCAGCCAATCTAGAGCAATGGAAGCTGATGCTTTCCTGCCAATTCAAGTTATCACAGTTACTGGTAGTGGGCAAACCCAAGCAATGATGCCAACCCCATTTGCACAATGTTAAGCAGAGAGCAGCAGTGCCAAGCAGGAAAGAATTAAATAATTGAAATTGGAAGGTTAATCTGAGACTTGGCCTTAGTTTTATGGGTGTCTACTGATGTACCCTGGAAATATATATTGGAAATTTGAAGGTAACTGTTAGGTGAGTTAGGTTTGCAGACATGCACTGAGAGCATAAATGTAGTGACCTGACAATTTTCTTTTTACCTTTATACACTGATAAAATTGATTTTTACACTGTGGGATTCACACATCGGTATAAGGACAAACATTTTCTACCCTGGCATTGATTTTCCATCTTTTCAACAGAAGAAGAGTTGCTCAGATATAGTTATGAATCATACATAAATATAGGTGGCAGCTTGAGCTGTTACACATGTACGCTTGTGACCTGACAAGGTTATTGGATATAGATCCAGTTGTGTATGTGTCTTAGGTAATTGTAAGGGCCATGCAAGTCAGAAATATAGTACATAGTATATCCTTAGTCATACATCTGAAACCACAATAATGGTGTCTCATCACTCATACATAAAATTCATACCTACTCCACTATCTAAAGTACATAGAGTTCATATCAACTCCACTATCTAAAGTGTTATAAATGAGAGTGAATATAATGGGAAGTGGAACAACAGTAAAAGTGTATGGAATATCCTGTATTAGAACTCTGGACCATGTGTATGGCACCCTTAAACTTACACCTGTTGCCACAAGAATGTTGAAATTACACTTGTCTCTTTTTCATTTCATTGCTATAAACTGCACTGTCCCACAGTAAAAAAAAGGTTCCACATCCTGTACCAGAACCCAGGACCATCTATACTCCAGCCCTATGCTTACACCTGCTGCCACAGGACTAGTTGCAAGACATTCCTTAATTTACTAATCATTCTTAAGGTCTATGTGTTAATTGCCATGCAACATCACTTAAGGGGTTTGCACAGTGCTCAACATAATTAATTGAATGCATCCAGTTTCAGTTATTGGCTGTCTGAGTCTTGTCTGCAGGTGTTTTATAGCTGCAGCTGCTGGGGAACCTTGCTAACCACTGTACACCACTAAGCGCAGTTGCGAGATGAAATATAGAAATTGCAACAATGTATTGTTTTTTAACTTTGCCCTTTTACAGACCCCTTGTTTACAGGTTTTCTGCAGGTGTTCTGTCTGATTTCTAGGTGGGACAGTAGTCTATAATTTGTTCACTGGCTCACCTCATGCAAATGAGATAAGCACAACCAAACTTGACATTCATTTTCTTCTGTAAAAAATAAACAAAGGGGAAAAAATAAGGAAAAAAATGGACAAGTAGTTGAAATGAGAAAAGGCAATCTATGACATACACCCTATAAAATGTTGGCAAACATGAGGTATTTCTACATATGTCTGGATTTGAACTCTCACTCCAATGAACCTTCAGAACACAGGATGGATGCCTTATCCCTCTTTGTGACACAAACAGCTTTACAGCAAGGAACTGACATCATTTTGCATACAACCAACTGCAATCATCTACAATAATATGAAACCATAAAACTGCTATTTGTACATTTATTATTTTTGGATGTAGTTAACTAAGTTATTACAGAACCGGTTATGACTATTACTTGCAAATATACAACTCTGTCTTACCTCTCTGTGTGTATTGCTTATTCTTCTGTTATATGACCAGTAATCTTAGACATGTAGTTTGTAAGTCATTCTATATCATTGTCCTTAAAATGTGTGAGGATATTAAATGGCAATAATATCATATGCAGTTGCCAACAAATGAAGGGGAGGTTGGATGTTAATGGAAAGAACCTGTGAATTGTGTGCTGCGTACTTACATTTCTAGCCTTACATCTAATACTTTGTAAGTCTAACCTGGTGCACCCATTGGATGTAGGTTAGCCTGCAGTGCTGCTGTGTTTTCCTTCACCCTACCAGTGATCATTCATACTTGCAATCCATTAAAAGCAAACACTGAGTGCCTGCACTATGTTTACATCTCCTACACAGAGCCAAGTATTTGGGGTTCAGTAATTTTATTGAGTTCACACTTGATCTGCATCTTCACCATGGTAACAGCCCTGAATCTATACCAAACAAAGTCAACCTAGGGAAATTGAAAGTGAAGACTTATTTATGTGGAGAACACAGAAAAGAGGCTATTACTCTGGGACATATCTTCACACAGGATTACTGAACTTGAGAAGCTATGCTTGCATTTTGTCAGCTATATACTGCATATGCTAGAATGTAATTAAGAAAAATCTGTAGCAAAGGCTTTCACATTTTTTATCTGTATGCATTAGTTAAAAGTGTACTGATGCCAGGGGCATGTTTGTCAGGGCATTTCACAGGCATACATGATTGGCAATATCTTAAAATGGAATGTTCTGTGATAAATCTGTAGACATGTTTTAGGGACAGTTTATTTGATAGCACTTTTAGCATTTCAAAGATGGGTTGTTAGCAAAATGTGTCATTTGCTTGTTCTTTTTTTTTTGGTGGGGGGCTGCATTTCTGTTATGGCATAAGCATAGATATGTTGCTATTGCTACTCTCCTTTTTTGCATCCAGCCTGTTGTTCGTATTTCAAATCTCCATATTATGTTTATCCACTGGGTAGTACTGAAATTATACCTTTTTTGTTTTATCTGGGAACAGTTATTTTGTAGTTATGTGATAAGTGTATTATCCTTCTGTTGTCTTTTACAACACCTAGGACTATGCCACTCAGGCATGTCAATCATTGAAGAACACCCTTCACTGACACTGAAAATCAGGTCATTGTTGACACTTTTAGGCAACATGATTCCTTTGTGCTTGAAAGGGGATGCATAGATATGTCTTGCAGAATGCAGATATGGCAGCAGATTGTTGATGATGTTAATGCTGTGGGTGACCACAGCAGGAAATTTGAGCAGGTGTGCTACAGGGACACTGACATGATCTCTTCTGCACAGAGGAGAGCAGCTACAGTGGCTCATGATCAGATGGGTACTGGAGGGGCCTGCAAAAGAGCCACTACTAACACCAAATGAAGAGTTCCTGTCCACTGTCCGGGATCCAGGCAGTTCCAAGGAAAGTGCAGAACAGCATGTCCTTGCCACTGGTGTTACTGTTTCAGGAACAGCAAGCATGTCCCAGGAAGATCTTCCAGGTAGGCTTTTGTATCTCATTTGCTGAATACGGTTGTATAGTAAAACTATTTAAATCAACACATTACTTCTGTTTCGCAAGAATTTTTTTGGGGGGGGATTGAAGATTGCTACAATTAACAACACATTCTAATTAATAAGCTTAGGTTGGAGTTGTCATCCAAGTTCTTGTTGAAAGTATAGTTAATGGACATATAAAGGGGAAAAAGTATTACCCCCTGTGTTACTGTTAATTATGATGATGTTCTCCTTACCATTTGCTTAACTTCTTCCATGTCTGGCATGCAGAGGATAACTTCATCTGCACATGGTAAGCTAAGCATTTTTATGTCAGTATTGATGAGCAATTCAAATAAATATTTTAGTGTGTGATGATGTCAGGACTGTTATGTGTACTTCTGTGCTGTCTAATAGTGGTAGCACTGGTATTTTGTTAGCATATATTGGAGTATAGTAGTTTAAGTATTAATTTTGACTTTGTTTGTTGCTTATTATCACAGGTGATCCTGACATTGGAAGTGTGGAACTTCTACCACCTGATATCAGAGTATCAGCAGACTCTGATAATGATGGTGGCCAAACAGAGGCACAGGCAGGGGGTGCAGAGGGTGAATCTGACACTGAGGTTGACATACAGCCATCCCCTGAAATTCCATTGGACACAGCCAGTAGGTCTATGCCTACCCATTCCAGTGTGCCCACAGTTATTAGACATGTAGAGAGCAAGAAAACTGGTCATCAAAGTGTGGTTACTGTGGCTTCAGTGCCTGTTGACTCTGGCTGTAGCCAAAATTGGGCAAGGTGCCATGCAGGAGAGTTGTTAGAGATGCTTGGAGGAGGCCTGTTGTCCATCCTCCACCAGAACCAGGTGTCTCTTCCCTTGCCACTCAATGTATGTTTAGGGTTGTCATGAAGACACAGGCAGGTTCCCATAGGTGCTCCGGATAAATGCCTAGGGTTGTAGATGTGGCATAAGCTGATATGTGTGACTGCCTCCACTGTGTTACCGATTCAATGGACTGAATGAATGACACATTAGAATGACAGCTGTCTGTGATGGAATGTCTGCTGGTAGGGGGATGGCATCCTCATGGGTGTAGGTCAGCCACATCATCTGCTGTTGACTAACATGGCTGTGCTCAGTCATGATGCCATAATGGTAGTACTTCCACTGTTTCATCAGTGAATGAGCTGTCTACACCCAAACATGGCAGGCCATGGGGTCATGGTCCTGGGCATACTCATGATGGGAACACATCCAGCAGACATCAGTCACATTCCGTTAGCAGCAGTGCATCTGACTGTAGGCGTGGATGTGCCAGTGCAACTCCTGGCAGAGCCGGTTCTCATGGTCAGGGACAACAACAGTGAACTGCCACCTCTACCATGCATGGCTAACACCTGTCCAAGACACCAAGATGTAGAGTTAGCACAGAGCTTGGTTGTGCTCAAGCAGACACTCACACAACAATTTCACCTTGAGGACCCCTACAGACATATGCAGAACAGTTACATGGTTCACCTGTGCAACTTAAAACTCATCTTGTCTCAGTAGACATTTGTTGGTTCATCCAAATGTCTGCCTGCTTCTCTTTCTTACTCACACACACTTACCAACCTTTTATCTCAGCCTAGGCTTCCTGTCCCCCCTCCACAACATGCTGTGCAAGTGATGATAACTGTGCCATATCACTGTTTTGCATCTTTTGGATTAAGGGATACATAAGCTTTGTGTCTGATGCTGACTTAGTGCTTAGTATATCTAATTTCTGATGTTGAACTGGTAATTGTACCTTTGATCACCACAAATCTCCATACCAGGATCCAATGAAGGCAGTCCCACAGCTTGGTATAAAAGGCCAATATGAAAAAAACTTTTTGTAGTCCACAGAGAAACTTTTCAATCCACGAACATGAACTGAGAACGCTGTATAATTTTAAAAAACTTTTATTGGCAGCACAGCACAGCACGACAATATTCAAATGTTCCAAGAAGAAAAATTTCAAGCAAAAAGATTTAGCGCTTTCATTTCCATAACAGGAAACGTCATCAGATTCTGATGAAGTTTCCTGTTATGGAAATGAAAGCGCTAAATCTTTTTGCTTGAAATTTTTCTGCTTGGAACATTTTAATATTGTCGTGCTGTGCTGTGCTGTCAATAAAGGTTTTTTTAAATTATACAGCGTTCTCAGTTCGTGTTCGTGGATTGAAAAGTTTCTATGTGGACTACAAAAAGTTTTTTTCATATTGGCCTTTTATACCAAGCCGTGGGACTGCCTTCACTGGATCCTGGTACGGAGATTTGTGGTGATTATTGGTGAATTTTGTTTTTCTCCGTCATCCATTTTTTTACTTATTAATTGTACCTTTGACTTATATTGGTCTTAGAAAGTTAGACAGCTGATAGCATCAACATTTTCCATCTTTATTGTTAATGATCTTGTGAGGGTTGTGAAGTCCGTAACTGCAATGTGTATCATTACTTGCTAACTTCTCTCTATAATGATTTTCCAGTACAAATGTATGGTGCTAAACTGAGGGCATGCAGTGACCGTCACTACTTTTGAGAGGTATGACTGTGTGAATCTTTGATGCTTGAGGCCTACTACTGAATATTTATTTATTTATTTTTGTTAACTGGGTAATGTCTGGCTGGGCATGGGGCCCATTTTCAGTGGGGACTCGGGGAGAAAAGCTCCCAAAACATATAGTAGAACAAGTTAACAATAATTACAATAAGAAGAAACATCATATAACAAACTAAATCTAGTAACAATATTTACAAAGTGTTAGTCAGGCTTGAGATGTTGTACAGATTGACACAATAGTAAGTATTCTTTGAGTACATTAATCAAGGCAAGGACACAAGTTTTCAGAAAACAGCTGTATGACCCAAACAGAATTAACATGGAGACACATTTTAGGCTAACAGAGATGGTTCATGTTCTGATTATTTCTTGAGCCTAGGGTTTAAGTAGTTTTGATATAAGCAGTTTAGATGTTGTCTGCAAGCTAGTTGATGCAACTAAGCTCTCTGCTGATAACAGCAGTAGCCTAGCCTGGAGTATGGCAGGAGCAGAGCCATTGTTTAGCTAGATGTTCCTTGTGAAGATTTTTGAACTCGATATAGAGTCTTTAGCTATATGTTGAGGAAGAGTATTCCATAGTTTGGCAATATTGTGAGAGTAGAGTGAGGAACCGTGTGCATTGTGGGCATGGGTAATCTTTAGCATAAGTTTATTAGAGGAACTAAGTGATCTAGAATTTGTATAGGGTTGGATTAGGTTGCTTAGTGCAAGGCAGTTATCAGGTTGGTGAATTATTTTCTGTACAGTGGACAGTTGAATTAAGTTTAGGAGATTTGGCAGTTCAAGCCAGTTGAGTTGGGAGAGTACTGAGCAATGGTGTGTTCTGTATGGGCGGTCTGTTGCGAATTTGGCTATTTTGTTGTAGCAGGACTCTAGTTTACTTAGGTCTGATTTGCGTAGGCTGGTAAATATTTCAGATTCGTAGATGAGGGTTGAAAGTCATTGAGAGCGGGCAGTGGCTATTGTGCCACTTTCACTCAGGTAAGGTTTGGCTCTATAAAGGGTGCCTAGTTTTCAGTGCACCCTTTTGATGGTGATGGAGATATGAGTATCAAACCTTAGGTTATCTTCAATTGTGAGACCTGGGAGTTTGGTTTTGCTATTGGGTTCAATTTTAGTTCCATTTGTTGAAAGAATTGTTAGTGGGGAGTGGCATATTTTGGGTTTGTTGTAATTAAAGATTAGTAGCTTGGTTTTGTTAGGATTCAGTATGAGTTGATGATTTGTGAGGTATTTTTCTATATCTTGGAAAGAAGTTTGTATTCTTGTTTGCTGTTGCTGGGGGATAGGGGCTGAGCAGATAAGTGTGGAGTCATTGGCGTACTGGACTATGGAGGCTAGTTGGGTTGCAGAACTGAGTTTATTAGTAAATATTGTAAAGAGTAGAGGTCCAAGTATGGATCCTTGGGGTACCCCTACAATGATGGGTAGAAAAGGGGAAAGTGTGTTTTCCCATTTGGTAGCTTGTTGGCGGTTAGAGAGGTAGCTGTGGAATAAGCACAGGACAGATGTACTGAGACCATAGGATGACAGTTTGTTGAGTAGGATTTGGTGGGAAACTGTGTCAAAGGCTTTTGACATATCAAGGAATATGGAGGAGACAATCTGAACTTTATTTATTAGACTTTGGTGGTGTTTGTAAAAGACAGTGGGGCAGTGCATGTGCTATGCTTTGGCCTAAAGCCATGTTGAATGGGTGAGAGGAGGTTGAGATTTAGGAGGTGGGTAAGGAGTTGGGAGTGATAATGCACATATACAAGTCAAATAAGTTTCTGCTGTCACATGTTAAGGACGTTGCTGTACAAATCTCCCACTTTTTATTTGCTTATGCTACCAAGTAACAAAATGCAAGGATATGCCAGTCATTCATATTATTATATAATACAATCCAAGTTCAACACTTACCTTGTAAATCCAGCAGTTGCAACAGTTTTAGTTCAAGGCTGACTCTGTCTGATGCAAGCAGTACACAGCCATACATGGGGAGGTGAAGGTTATGAGAATTGCCTGGCATTAATGTTTCTATATGTATGTGCATAGGAGGAGGAAGGTTTTAAGCCCCTAGGTGGTGAGTAAGTGTGCTATGTATTGTCTCTTAGCCAATGCGAGGGCATATTGAGCACACCTATGTCTGACTACACCCACAGCAACTGCTGGAACCCCCTCTAACTCTTCAACTGAGTGTGGCTGTGGTGACCTTGGCATTGGTAGTGGGATGCGTGCTCCTTCCCCTTGTTGATCCTGCTTAATGTTCCTATTTTCTCAGGATGATGTGTAGCATGGCACATAATGTGAATATTTCAGTACATACCCATGGATTATACTGCATGGCTCCCCCAGGTGCACTGGAACCATGATTTCAGGAACCCAAACATACACCCTGTGACATTTCTGGTTTGAACGTGTGCCTCACTATGGCGTTATTCAGTGGGTTTGTGTGCATTTCTGGTGGGTATCATCAGCCAAGGTTTTGGTGCATAACCTGCATCCCCCCAGTAAATGACCCTTTGCGATATCCACCCTAGCAAACATCTGATACAGTTGGGAGGTGTGCCAGATATGTGAGTCATGGTAACTGCCAAGGTTGCCAGCACACATGGTTAAGATGATTCCCTTGGCATTACACACAACTTGGCAGTTAACAGAGTGAAAGGCCTTTCTATTAATTTACAGCCTTCCCTGTTCCCTGGGTGATGTCTTAATTTCTATAAGCATGCAATCTATGGCACCCAGTACTTCAGGGAAGTGAACTACATGGTAGAACTCCTGCATATTTCTGGCCCTATCTTCAGGAGTAAGGAGAAAATATATGTGGTCAGTAGCATACTGGACCACAGCATTCAAGAACTGATGGGAGGATCCTGGATGCTGATGCTCGTTACACCCCTAACATGTCCCCTGTTGGTTTCTGAAACATACCTGTAGCTAGGATTGTAAGTGTTACGCATACTTTTGTCTTCACTGGAATTGGTTCCCATCAGTTTGCCCTGGCTTTGAGTTGAGAATGACAGAGTTTGCAGAATTCCTGTAGTGTGTCTCTAGACACCCTGTAGCACTCTACCATTTCCACTTTATGTAGGTTGTGATAAGTAACCCGGGGTCTGAAAACTCTTCTCCTTCTTGGCCTTGGTCTATTAGCAGCAGCAGTATAGACTTCAGCCTGTTGCACATACACATGAATTAAAGCATCAGCAGCCCATAACAATGTTTCTTTGTAGACTCCTTTCCGTGGTTGTATTCCATTAGGTTTTGGAATTCGCAGGAAAAACCAACACTGAGTCTACACAGTTGATTTATAGCTTGTTGCATAGCTCCTCCATCTTTGACTAGTTGATTAGTATACAATTCAGCTGCTTATGCTGTAATTTGCATGCCACAGTGTTTACCTTGTTTGCATGGCTGTGTGCAGCTCTACACACTGAGTAGAGCCACTTACTGAATCCAAAATGGTGCGCTTACTGAATCCATGTAAACGGACCGTGTAGGCTTTATTGAATCTGGCTAAAACTTTTTTAACTGCAACAGTCATTCTGTCTCTACAAGTCAACCAATTACATCAAAATGTCACAAGAACTTGACATTATGGAAGTACAACCCTTTAAAATCACATTTTCAAAGTCATTACTGCCTTAGGAAAAAGTTATCAATAAGTGGTATAAGCTAGGCCCTGAAGATGAAAAGAAAAACACCTCCGCAAAAATCATAAATGGAACAAAATTTCATGTTAGAGGATCTTAAACCAGTTTTACATCTGTTGCCCACATCTCAGCACAGTTATCCAATATTCATTTAACTCTGGACAGTATTCTGACAAGAATTTTCACTTTGTAATCCAGAAACTTAAACTAGAAACATTTTCAGGCAAGCTTACAGAGGACTCTTCTGAGATAAAAAGAGAAAGTTTTAGACTTGAAAGTACACAGTCAAAGGAATAATGTAATTATTAGTGGTCTACCAAAGAAATATGATCACTTGGTGCTATTCAAACACTTTAAACTATATTTTCCTCATTACTAGATAGTAAGGTTATGCCATCAGGAATAATAATCAAAAGTGCTCATCATAGTCTTTTAAATATGTAGTGGATACCACAATTACCAGGATATAACCAAAAACTTAAAGGCAGCCACAATCAAAACAGACATCTCCTGGAATGGTTATTAGTTATCTTTCACACAAGATCTCTATCAACAAAACTTTTGAAACAAAGATTGTCACCTTATTGTAAGCATTTAATACATAACAATATTACATTTTAAATGTCTCCTCCAATGAAACATTTCTTTACATTTAAAGGTAAGAAATATTTGATTTCATATTGTAAGGAAGCAAAAGACATATTCTATAAGTTTAAATTTTCACAAGCTCACATTGTATATATGATATGATATGCTATGATTATATAATCTTTATTCATTATAATCAAAAAACTATTATAAACACAATAATTACCATAGAGTTTATGCATGTTTGCAGTGAATTACCTTGACCTCTGTTTTGGGGTAGAGGAAACCACTGGATTGCATAAATGTTAATTCTCCTTTCTAATGCCATATATGCACACTATTTAGTTTTTCTTCATGTAAATATCACTATCTGCTGTGATTACAAAATGCAGTTATATTTCTGTTCTCACTAGACATAGCTAAAATAGTATACATTATACAGCACAAGCCAGAGTAAAGTTGACAGGTGTTTGCCCAATATTGTTATATTTGAAGCTATAGATGATTATTTCCCAGTTGCAGTCTTATTAAGATGCAGGCATTGTACAGTTATTTATTTGGATGCTTGTCATTTTACTTTAAGTACCTTATATGTACTCACATTTGTTAATGTTTCACTTACTACTATTAATCCTAAACAATGTGACAGAAACCTCAGCAATATATTGCTTTTATTTGAAAATATAATCTTAAAATAGTATGCTATTTATTTTTTTGTGCACAATATAATTTGTACAAAATATATAGGTGTCTTGTCAGAGCTAAAGAGATGTGAGTTAATTGTAACAGTAGGGTGCATTATTAGGTTCTCATGGTATTGTTTTTAATTTTATTAAATTAGCTATGTACTTTTGTTTTTTTTTTTTATTTTACTTGTTATCTGTTACTGGGGCTTTGTTTTAATCCCCTCACATTTACAGAAGGATGGGATTAGGGCCAAAGTTGGGGTGGATTAAGTACTTTATCATTATTGCATTTCTCTGTCCAATACTTTTTAAAGACATTCAACAATAAATATGATCCTATTACATGATATGCAACTTTTCTGCATATACCTTAAGATGTATCAACTGCCCTTTTTTTTATAATGTCAAATTGTATTCCAGATACAATTACTGTATATGATGACTCAATTATAGATTGATTCTTGAAATGTAAAAGGGCACCGATTACTAAGGAAGAGGAAATTATTTTCCACCTACTATTTAAATTGAAAGCTCATTTTTTTTCATATAAAAAATGCCTCTGCAAAATGAAAAGTGGACAAAAAGTAATCAAAAATGGATAAACATTACATTGTGTCTGTTAGTAGCAGGAACAAAGCTGGGGTAGAAATCTTATTTAAAAATATTTTAAGAGAACAGTTATTTATTCTGAATGAGAATAAATGGGCACTGGTATTACAATACTTGCAACTTTAACTGTTTAAATAAAGCATTATCATTATTATGATTATTATTATTATTATTATTATTATTATTAAGCATTTAAGTCCCAGTACAAAGCAGATAATTTTCTTATATTTTTAACTTCCTTAAGAAATATACTTTTGATTTCTTAATAGGTGAGATTGAAATACAGTTTTAAATCCTTATAAAGATAAAACAGCCATAAATAGAAGTTTGAATAGCAATGCAGTGACATTAATTTTGGACATGACTACTGAACACAGTCATTCCAGTTCTGTTATTTGCATAAAAAAATAAAACAGCAAATTTACATTTTTGTTTCTGTTTGTCTTATGACATGGTCAAGAATCAACTATTTCTTAATAGCCAGTAAATTATTAAACATTGTTATGGATCTCACAAATGAGCCCTGTTTATGAAATGGGATTTTGTACATTTTAGAAAAAGAATAAGGAAGAATCGGTCTTTAAATCCCAAATTATTAGAGAAAGAAGAGTTAAAAAAATAAATTGATTGATAATTTTATAACAACCATAACAGTAGTGACACGAGATTAGACTTGAAATGGGTGGCCTTTAAAACTCAACTTAGGGGGATATTAATCAACAAGGCATCATATATAAAACAGCTCCAAAACGGAAAGAAAAAGGTATCAAACACAAAATCAACCATCATGAAAAATATTTAGTAAATAAATACAATCATGAGGTGGAAAATCAAATCTTTATAAGCTTACTGTACTACATATGATCCAATTATCTTTGCATGAGACTAGAACTTTAGCTCAGTATTCTGAATGGGTTTAGCTTCCTTCTAAAATACTAACTCATGTAATAAAAATTCTGAAGTCAATGCCAACAATTTCAGTAAAAAATATGATACTAAAACATATAAAATGAAGAACAGATATCAGTGTTTGTGAAATGTTATACTGAAATATAGTTTAATAATATAAACATTTTAAATATAAAGGAAATTGCTTAACTTTCTAACTTTAAAAGTTGGTCATATATAATTTTTACCACCCAGAAACCTCATCTAAAGTTCTTCAGAACATTAACCATAAGACAACAGGTAAATCTGCAGCCCCTGACAGCTTTAAAATGTTACTTGCACTTCTCTAAAATCTTATCTGAAATATTATTTGAGGTATACAATTATATTAACTCAAAAAGGCTTTTTTTCATATATATATATATATATATATATATATATATATATATATATATATATTTTTTTTTTTTTAAACAGCTCCAATACTATCTTTAATTTAAACCAAAGATCCATTTGACATTGCAAATTAACAGCTTCTATAGATTCTGGTGAATAGACAAAACAATTCCGATTATTTCTCCCTTTCAATCAAGATTTATCAATCACATCAAATGAATGACCAAACTCTTACTCTACAAACACTTCAAATATTAAACTAAAAAAATGTTGTACTTGTATTAGATCCCCACAATACTTTTGATAAAATTAACATGTCCTTCTTATTCTAAGTTCTTCTCAAATTGGAAATCCGCACATCTTTTATTAAAAAATACTTATAATATGAAATTTCATCCACTGATTTGTGTATAAACAAATGTCTTCCCAGACCTATTTGAAAAATCCAAGGATTGAGACAAGAATGCCCCATGCCACATTACTTATATGGCTTATATACTGAGCATTTCTTTCTATTACTAACACAAAAGCATACTTTAA